>NC_057790.1:10859297-10903273 GCF_014905175.1 Aphidius gifuensis
TAAATTAGACACCTCTTAATTCGCTGTCGAAAGCCTGTCGAAAGGCAGTCGAAATGCTGTCGAAACGCGATCAAAACGGTGTCGAGACAGAGTCAATGGGTATATAGCGCTATAAAATTAAAAAAAAGTTATTTTTGCGATTGTTTAATCTTTAAATGCTTAATTTTACTGTTTTTTCTTGTTTTTTACATGTGATTGTTATTAACAATTAATTTAAAAATTATAAACAAAAAAAAAATTTGCAGTCCAATTCACAGGGCAAATTTTTTACAATTTAGGGCTTTTTTTTGCCGGTGATGGCGCTTGTCAAATTTTTTTTATATAGATTTCACATACAAAAGATCTACAAGCGCCGCCAGTAGAGGAAAAAAGCCCTAAATTGTAATGCCCTGTGAATTGGACTGCAGTGTTGGTAAGTATGATACTGGTGTATCATACATACATCTGTAGTTTCGTACACATTAGAAGCGCCTCTACATTTTACTTTTTGAACTATTTTGCTGACGTCATTTTTTGGATGCTCACAAACAATTGGAGAAAAATTTTTTCTACACATCTCTCCGTATGGTTTAATTTGCGAGAGATTCAAACTAATTATGGAGAAAATCAAATTATACGTGGAGAAATATTATCACCAGTAGTTGGCTAAGTATGATAGTTTCAGTATTATATACATATTTTTTATATGCGTGTTAATTAATTTGATACAGTTAAATTGCTTCTATCTTTCACTTTTTATGGAGCCTACATTTGTGTGAAAGATTTGAAATTTTATTTGGGAAGAACCGGGCGGGGTCAAGTATGAAATTTTGTCAAAAGTTAAGACTATTCATATTGGTCAATGATTTGTAAAGAAATATGTACTTTTGTACTTGACTTTTTTGATATCCTCTTTTTTTGTATGTTTAAAAATTTATTTTTGTTTCTTGTGTGATATCATATCTTTTTGTAAAGTCTTTTAATCGTTCACAAATAAAAAATAACAACCCATCATACGTCCAGATCGTGAATCGTTATTTAAAATTTATTTAGTGAGCTTTGTACCCTTTCGAGTACGTTCTAAAAATAAAATATAAGGATTTTTTTGCTTTTCTTTGCCAAGATTCATTGGCAACAAACTGACCATCAATTTTTATCCAACGATTTTTATTACGGATATAACTTATAAAATGTTGGTTTGATCTACTGCTATCAGTGAATATAGCGTAATTAACTTTATATGTAGATTTACAAATTTCTACTTTAGTTGTGGGTATCCCTTTTATCGAACAATAATTGTTTTGCAATCGACCATTTTGATTCATTGACAAAGAGTTGACCTTCGAAACAACAACATCATTTGTCTTAAGAATTTCTAATTTTCTAAAAATTTTCGTTGAAGTTAAACAATCTAGACATGTATCAGTTCCTTCGTGCCACAATGAGAACGATTGATTTATAAGTTTTTGTAATGTGAAAGTGTTATTTCCATTTGGTATTAAAAGATTTATAATGTACTGGCTTGACAATGAGACATTTACGTATGAACAGGATTCACATTTTTCTAAATACTTTTCTTCATGGCCTAAATGCTTGGTTAGAACATGATCTTTTGAACAGAGTGCTGTTAAAAATTTAGCAGGATCATCTTCGTTATTATGGTTGAACGCTTCACCAACAAATGTTTTAATTTCATCTGCTGAAGAAGTCATTTTTGAAATGTACTCATTGAAAAATTTAGCTACTACCGAATGGTGTGAGTTGCTAACTTTTTTTAATGACTCATTTATAACTTCTGAGTGTAATATACATTGCATCACAGAGTTCACATAGCTCGATGAACCATTATCATTAGATAATCCATGTACATTAGACAGCGTGTCGATAACTTTGGATTTTTTTTCACATTCTATCTCAACCAAAAATGATTTCAAACACCACTTGGTATCAAAATTTTTCGGAAAACTTCTATTCGAAATTGGAATTTCTTTCAAATCAGGTTTATAAATTTTCCGCAAACGATTATATTCTTCGATTGCTTGCTGACTTGCTATTGCTTTTGAAGGGTCAAAATTTATTAAATGCAAACCATTTAATGTTGTAACTCGTGAAAGTGCAAAGTCATACCTTTGGCAAAAGACTTTTCACCAACGTCAACAATAGCGCACTCTAAACTAACTCCCTGAGATTTATGTATTGTCATTGCGTAACTAACACAAATAGGAAATTGTGAACGTATTACGAACACTCCATCAGGCAACTGGAATTTCACATCAGTGTAGTCAGTATTTCGTCTAATCATGATTTTTGCACCGATTTTAATTGTTATATTTTTTGCTAAACCAGCTGATCGACTAGCATCATATTCATTGTTAGCTAAGTCTTTTTCTGAATTTTTTCGATCAATAGGCTTACAATCGATGGTATCATTTGCACAGAGATTATATATTTCTTGTGTTTTTATTTTGTCTAACATAGCAGAATTTATTGCATCACACATTTCATTAGGTGGTAACAAGCATACAGCAGATGAAGGCAATTTTTGTATATAATTACACAGTTCACCGAGTCTGTCACCAACAGATCATCATAGATCCAACCCTCTATCGAGACAAAAGTTTCCCATAGGCATCATCATTTCGCTGACGCATATTCAGAGTAAGTTCATCATATTCAACCAATTGTTTCCAAATATTAAAATGTCCCATAGATTCAAGACATTTTTTCATATCATCAGATGATAAATCCATGTGAACTGCGTCTTGAGTAACTAGCATAAGTTGCATTAGATCTCCAAAAAATAGGATATGTTTTTTACCGAACCATCCATTTAATTCATCAGAAGTATTAAAAATTTCATTCAATCTGCGATTTACATATGTAGCGTGTAAAATCAGATACACCCATATTGTAAATATAAAATGTATATATGTATGTATTGGTGCCTCCGTGACACCAGTATAATTATTATATTTATTGAGTGATGTATGTATGAGGGGAAATGTATGTCTGCGTGTCGTAGAGACGACGTAGAAAAACTAGAAAAATATAAACTGCACTTCTTGTCCGGCCACCATCGAGTGCGTCCGAAAAACATTGAGGATATTAATTAAAAATTGTATTTGTGATTTGGCTTTGCCATATCACAATTAGTAAAACATATACATATTGTGTCGTGTTAAATTGTCATATTACATATTCTATTTGTTAAATAAATTGTTTCATTATTATTAATATTAAATATAATTTGTATCTCTGTTTTAAATTATTGTTTTAAAATTAAATTAAATGTAAAATAGTAAGTGAGAAAAAAGGCTACTCACACATACATTAACGTAACATTAGAAACCATTGAAATTTCGTCAACAATCACTAGTGCAATGTCTCTTAACTGTTCACGTAATACCTCAAGAGCACCGTCAGATAAAGCCATGTACTTTGGTGTACCTCCATGCTGAACTGGCAGTGAAAAAATTCTATGCAGCGTCATACCGTTAATACCAAATGCAGCAAGGCCTGTAGGAGCGGCAATTGCAATTTGACGATTTAATATTTTTCGAATCCAAGTTTGAATAACGTAGATTAGAAAGCTTTTACCTGTTCCACCTTCTCCACTAATATAAATTTTTAAAGGTTCATCTATATCATCCGTAAAAACATCAGTCACTTTCTGGAAGACTCAGCATTTAACTCGCTGATCAATTCATCTAAATCAACTTCTTCTTCTGCATCTGCATTACCAATATCTTTAAAATCTTTCATCGCTTCACCAGCAGCTTTTTCCGTAATATCATCAATTATTGGATCTTCTAGTTGATCCTCAGGTTTATTTCCGATAATGACATTTTCTTTTTCTGCAATTAGTTTTTGCATATGATCTAATCCTTTTTGAAAATCATCTAGACGCTTGTAATAATTACATGCTTCTTGAAGTTCATCTTTTTTAGCATTAAATGAATCAGCGAATGTCTCAAAACCATCTTTCAATTCATCAGTGTTTCTCAAAGGATTAAATAAAAATAGTAATGAAAAGTAAAAGTCTTCAGGGTGGGTTTTTATATTGTATATCCAATGATGGATTAAATAGCCTCGAGATCGTTTTTTGACCCATAATATAGGTTTCTCTTGATCATTTATTTTAAGTGTATAATACTCGACTTTATCAGACACAGGCTCAGATCTAACAACGTCCCACTCTTTGCAAAACTCATATAGACAAAGGTTTTCCAAAACAACAGGACGTGAAGGATAATGGTCATCAATTAAAGACGGGGCAAAAATATCGGTTGAATCTTCATCCATTGTTTTAATTTCCTCAAACGGTTTCACTTTACACTCTCTGATTTGTCTCACATTCAACCATTTTATTGTTGTATTACTATCAGTTCCACTCAAAGAAGTTCCTAATAATGCATCTGCTGCTTCGAGAGCTCCAATTTCTCTATTATTTAAACTTTGAAAAGCAAAATTCCATAATCTGGTGAGCAATAATGCTGTGGAGTTAATATCATTGACCATCGCTTGAGTTTTTGATCGCTCATGTTTTGTTATATATTTTGTAACACACCCTGTTAGGGCTGAGGAAGTTTTACCTACATATTGAATATTCACATTCCCTTCCCAAACTGTAAGAATAACAGGATTATAATCATTAATATTCCCTTCATCTTTGGTTCTAGGGAGATCATATAGTTTATTCTTAGACCGTGAATGTCTGTGATTTGCGATTGCGATTGCTGGATCACGTAAGACAAATGTCTCGGTAACAGTTCTAGGAAATGCAGATCGACAGCGTTTAATCGTTTTTCCGTATTTATTTTTTGATGACCTCATACAATAACCATTATGATGATGATTTTGATGAGTCGTTACCCTACGATGCAATAATGGTGACAAATTTTTATTTGGCATTTTGCAAATCACATATTTTTGGATAAACTCAACTATTTCTTCAATTTCGTTTGCACCTATCATAGGCGCATTATCAACCCATAATAATATATGGAAATGTTGAATACCACGGCCTTGATATTCCCGTCGCCAAAAATAATGAAAAATTTTTCAAAGTGGATTGCTTTCTGAGTTATAAGGAAATCTAACATGGCATGAAATTTTTGATCCATGTAGCGAGAAACTGACACAGGATCTGCAGCAATTACTTGACCCGGTAACATCTTGTCTAAGAATGGAGCATTAATTTTACGATCATATTGAATTAAATCATCACATAAATATTCTGCTGGACTTAGAGTAAGGAACCATGTAGCAGGACCATATTCTCTTATCATACACCTAAGATTATTTCTTGGCTTTTTCCAAAATTGTTCTGTGTTTAGGAGACGCTCAAATATAGAGCTTAACTTATTTTCTAACTGACCCTCACTTAATTTGTTTAAATAATTTTTTACAGTATAACTGTCACGTGGATTTGTAACATTTAACGTGTGAAATATTCCTGACTTTAATTTTCGAATACTATCATTTTGTAATAAATAAAATATATATTGCTGGTGAGCAAAAATAAAACAACTGAGCCCCCCTCAAAATGCCTTACCCCGGATTATAATAATAAGTACTATTTTTTTATAGTTCTCAAAGATACAAGAATACGTTTTCGTTGTTTTTTGAAAATTTTGATTATTTTAATTGTTATTAATAAATGAATTTTTTGCCAGTGTTATAAAAAAAAAATAAGTTCTATTAATCTGCTGTAAGGAATTGAATAATTTTCAAACAGTATATAACAAAGAGACCGGTCTTTTCAAAGAAATTAAAATATAAAATTTAATTCAAAAATTAGCATAAATTATTAATAATTTTTATAAACAAATAAAAATTCTAATACTTTCTCCCTCTTTTTTTACATTTTTCCATTTTACCTTTTTCGTTCTCCATTTTGTTACGCAACTTTTCACGTTAAAAAAACTCATTAACATTAAGATTTAAAGAAGTTATCAATATTTTTCCAGTGCGTCACGCGACAATTGAGGGTCTGGGTGCAATAACACGTTGAGCGCTCGAAGACATGAAAACGCGACGTTGTTTCGGTGGAAAATTAAAATTGAAAAATTCGAAAAAAAAATACAGTGATCTATAAAATTAAAAAATATACATTTTTATTCAATTAAATTTTTTTTTATAATAATTAGTTAATGCAATAAAAAATAAGAACAAAATTTTTTTTTTTGAAAAAAATACTTTTTTTTAAACATATAACTCGTGATAACTCCTTTAAAAATTAATAAATTGACTTGAAAATCTGTCTGTAGCTTCATTATAGGCTAGCGATAGCAATAGTGATATTAAAAAACTTATTTATTTATATTGTTTAACGTTATTTATTTATTGTATTGTGCCGATGAAAAAATCAATTTGTCTAACTTTGAATGAATAAAGAGTCGAAGGAATTTTAAAATCGAGTAACTTGTCAGTGGCAATATTGTTGAGCACTTTATCTAGAAGTTTTATGCAAATTTTTGGTTATTTTCATTAATTATTTATTAAGTTATTAATTCAACAACAAATTGAGAGCCGCCGTTAGGGCTTCGCGCGCAGTAATTTTCTTACTAATTGTCGCGTGACGCACTAGAAAAATATTGATAACTTCCCCTAACAGAACTGCTTAACCGTATTCAAACTGTAAATAAACCGTTTATTTAGAGTTGCGAGTTGCGCAAAACAAACCTAAACCTAACCGACAACCGAAAACAATCTGCCAGTAAACCTAAAACCAACCTGATTATTTTTCATGGTTTAAATTCGGTTTATGAACCAAACACATCTATTCTTCAAGAAAACTAAAAATTAACCGTAAAATAACTAAAATAAAAACTGTAAATCAACTGAATTTATCTAGAACCTTTTTATTTTGTTTAATATATTTTTTCTTATAAGTAAATACATGGGGTGCATTCCTTTAATAAAAAATTTTTTATTCGTTTTGCAATTTCGCCCTGTAATACCGACTAAAAACTAGAAACAGAAACAACGACAAAAGTGATAAAATTCTCTATGCCATGTTCCAGACTTTACAGTTTACGATAATGTGTGGTACGACCTATGTGACAATAACAAACAATCACAACAAGTCAATTTTCTATTTATTTCAGTTTGATATAAACATTGAACAGTTATCCATCTAATAATTCGAAGCCAAAAAAAATAATGTCATGTATCAGTACTGCCGCTACAAGAAACAGCTTTTTCCTATAAAATTTTGGCCGGTATTACAGGGCGAAATTGCAAAACGAAAAAAAATTTTTTATTAAAGGAATGCACCCAAGGTAATAACACTTACTCTTTGGATGACATATTAATACAAGAAACAAAAATGTCTAGAAATATACCGATTGTACTTTGCAGCAAGCCTAGATCAAAAACATAAAAAAAATAATATTGTTTCATAAGTTTTTTGGAATCACAACCAGTGGATTCTTAAGTAAATATTACGACAATAAAGTAAACGAAGTAAAAAAATAAAGTGAAAACGTTAATAGGAATTTTAAATGTCTTGGAAATGATCATGACACATGTTATTAGTGTCAGACAAAGGATCTTTTGCATACGAAATGTCACCTTCGTCGCTACTGTAATCACAGTGTTCTGACAATTCTCTTTCATTGTTGCTATCAGGAGATTCTGACGATTCACTGTCATTATTTTCGTTCTCTGTCGTTCTCAGTTCTGGTTCAATAGAAGTAGTCGTACCATCTTTTTCTTCATCAGCAACGCGAACATTCAAACGTGCCATTTTAGCCTGGTAGGCCAACCAATTTGGTAAGTTTGTCAGATCCATTCCCTCGGTATCAGTGCTTAGAAATTTATGCTCCTGCATTTTTGTGACAGTGACTGCAACAGAAAAATTACCTCGAAAATTATCAATTGAAATGTATTGAAATTTTGAAAACAATATAACTACATAACTCGCTGAGTCACGTACCATGTAAAATTAGAATATCTTCCTGAGTTATGATGTGTCAAGTAACAGTATCATCATTACCAACCCGCTTTAACACGAACTGCATTAGTTCACAAGGCTTCCAAATTCCTCTGATAGCAATATTTGCTCTTTTTCTCATGTTAGTTGCTTGTGCAGCTTTCATGTAAGTTTCAACGGGGTGCGTGAACCTGGCCTGCATAAGTCCTAGAAAAATTATCTAGGATACTTAGTAGAAGCGTCTTGATTTGTACTAATTTGTACCGCCATTGATTTAATTTGTACTTCAAAATTAAAGGGTCCAGAAAGGGTTAAATATCGACTTTTTTTCTAGATGACTTAGAGGGGTAAAAAAAATTGCTACAGACGCAGAATAATTTGTACTAATTTGTACCACCAAGCCCGGAATTTGTACCTCAAGAATAACAACAAAAAAAAATTATTTACTCCAAAATGATAATTAACAATTGCATATCTACTTTAATTATTTTTACGATATCATTTTGTAAGATAACGTTTATTTTAAAATTTGCTATAAATTTCATTAACACATGAAATTTTACTATTAACTATAATTTTTGATGATTTATTTTATCATCTTCAAAGATGAAAAATTTTAATACAAAATTATTAATTGTTTTCATCAATAAAACAATCAAATATTTTGATTTATATATAGAAATTTTTTTTTATATTTGATAAGCTTTTGATATTTTTAAAAATTATGATGAAGAAAAGTAAAAGTTTATAAGACAGCCTACACAGTAAAAACTTAGTAATTCGTTTATAGTTTGTACTCAAATTGCTTATTAAATTCACAAAAAAAAAACTTTTTCATTTTAATAAAATGGTTCCAAACTAAAAATGTTTTGAATCAAAAATAAAAATTTTAATATATAAATTTTTGTTAAAATAAAAAAAGGATTATCTGTAAATTTAATTTATCAAACTATTTTTTACTATGTACTATAAGTCCTAAACGCAGTGACTGTAGTGTGCCGTGCTCTTGCGGCAGAACTACTAAGCAATTCTAATATGATTATTTGTTTTATGTTTCGCCTTAATTTTACATATTTGGCTGGCAATCGCTTTGTTGTATTTATCTCGGTTTTGTGCAACAAGTCTTCGGAAGCGTGCATTGTTCATGGCACATTCTGAAAAACAAATTAAAAAAATTAATTTTACAATAATTTTAATAATTAGTAAAAAATTTGCATATTAATATTATTGTTTGATTTAAATACAAAGAATATAATGAATTTATTTACCTATTATTGCTTCTATCGCTCGGATGTGAAGGCGACGGGGTGGAGTAACTGAGTTTTTTACACCTCCATTTCTTGCTGTTTGTCCCGTCAATGTGCAAGATTGAATTATCTCTGGTTTAAAAACTCCATCCATTAATCGTCTTGCTATTGTAGTTCCACTTGAAGATCGAATCGCGTCCGAGTAAACATGGTTGCGACAGAAAATGTTGTGTCCTATATTCTGCATCTAAAACAAGAATTTTCGCAAGTATTATTAATATTTTTAATATTATGCTTATAATAATTAGTATACTCAAATAATTATTATAATAATCCCGATATTTATTATTATTATTATTATTATATTTACCATTCCACCTTCATGATCGGGACCATATAATTGATCCTCATGCTCTACATCAGGAGGCAGCTCGTCTATCCAGTTTCGTTGCCTATGACCTTGGGCAGCTGGTTGCCTCTGTGCGAGAATATTATTGTTGTTATTGATTCTATTATACTGGTCACCTTGGTTCTGGACTACTTGACCGTTGTTATTGTTCTCATTATTGTTTATAACATTATTGATGACAATCATTTCTTCTTGCTCATTCTCTTGGCCTGCTTCATGTTCAGTTGCATCACCTTGCTCATTATCATCATTATCAATATTATTTATTAAAATAAGTTCGTTTGGCTCATTGTCTTGGATGTTGTGATTGTTGTGATGGTTATTGATTTCATTGGCAACAATAACATTAACTCTCTCTTGATGGTTTTCTCGGACATGGTGTACGGGAAGTTCTTCGGTTTCAGTTTGTTGATTGTTGGTGTTGTTGATGATATTTGGCTGTGGCTGGTCATTATTATTATGATTTTCCATAATTTGCTTATTTTCACCTTGATGATTATTGTCAATGATGTTGTTGACGATAAGTGCTTGATCTTGGTTGTCTTGTTTTTGGAGGGCTGGGCCTTTTTGGTTTTCAGCTAGATGATTATCGTCAAGACTGGTGATGTTTTTGTTGTTTTTGTCAAAGCTCTGACCTACAGCTTTATTAGTCTTGGAGTATCCAATGATTCGTTGAATTTTAACAAGTGGTTGTTGTTGTTTTTTATTTTGTTTGTTTGTAATATTTTCTAAAATTCCCATTTCAATAGAGTCATTTGAATAAGCAGATCGTTGACTTACACTTGAAGTAATGTTTATAATATTGGGGCGATAATTATTTTCTTGATTATTCAATTGGCTTATTATGGTCACGAAATTTCTCTTTCTTTTCGAATGATCCTAGATAAATAAATAAATAAACAAATAAGTAAGTAAATATTTAAATAAAATAGCAATACCAGGCAAACAAAAATGTAGGTAGCACAGAAATTTAATTGTGAAGGGAAATTTAGAGGAAAAAAATTGAGAAAAAAAATATTTATAATTTCTAAACGGAAGTATCGGAATTCAGGCCCGTGGCACCCCGAGGTGCCCTCCATGGCGGCTTATTGGCAGTTATGGATTTTTCTACTATTCGTAATTTTATTTTATTTTATGCAGTTTTGGCTTCAAAATAAGGGACTTAGTTTTTTTTCGTGAACTTTCTGGAATTAGGAAAAAAACTAAGTTTAACTATGGAATTTCCCTTCACATTTTACTTGAAGACTTGAGACTTTTTTTCCGTGAAGAGCAAAATTTTTTACTTATCCGCGAGATTTTTTACTTAGCTGTAATTGTAGCCAAACAATCAATATCTACATTATTTTATTTAGCTAGACTTTTTATTCAGCTAGGTTTTTTACTTAGCTAAACTTTTTTACTGAGCTAATTTTTTACTTAGCTGTAATTGTAGCGAAACAATCAATATCTACATTATTTTAATTAGCTAGATTTTTTACTTGGCTAGATTTTTTACGTAGCTAAATTTTTTCACTCAGCTAAATTTTTTACTTAGCTGTAATTGTAGCCAAACAATCAATATCTACATTATTTCACATAGCTAAATTTTTTTACTTACCTGTAATTGTAGCCAAACAATCAATATCTACATGATTTTACTTAGCTAAATTTTTTACTTAGCTGTAATTAAAGCCAAACAATCAATATCTACATTATTTCACTTAGCTAGATTTTTTACTTAGCTAAATTTTTTTACTTAGCAAAATTTTTTTACTTAGCTGTAATTGTAGCCAAACAATCAATATCTACATCTTTTCCTTAGCTAGATTTTTTGCTTAGCTCAATTTTTTATTTAGCTGTAGTTGTAGCTAAACAATCAATATCTACATTATTTTACTTAGCTACATTTTTTCTAAGTCCAGAAAATTTCACGAAAAAAAACCCCTTATTTTGGAGCCAAAACTAGATAAAATAAAATAAAAATACGAATAGTAGAAAAGGCAATAATACACAATAAGCCGCATGGGTTTTTTTTCGTGAAATTTCTCATTCGTATTAACATATTGCTCTTATCACCTAATTCATTTTATTACATAATATTTAAAATTTATATATTTTTTTTAAGAAAAAAAAATCAAGTTCTTCTAATTTTAATAGATCTAAATTAAATTTTACTTTAAACATTTATTCAGATATTTATAATATAAAATTGATTCAAATAACAAAAATTAGAAGTCAAAAGTTTATAAGGTAAATAATCTCTATGAATATCAATTGAACAAATGGCTGAGTAGTCAGCCTATCCGACTTTCACACCAGAGACCTATGATCGTTCCTTCGTAGGTTTTTATTTTTTGCTTTTTTTACGGCTCAAAATAAAAAAAAAATAAAAAAATGGAAGACTTTGGAAGTCTACGGTCTTGAAATGGAAGACTTCCTCTGAAAGACCTCAGGCTTACGAAGTCTTTAAATGGAAGACTTCGTAAGCATGAGGTCTTAAATTGGAAGTCTTCCGAAGTCTTCCTAGTTGGACAAATAAAGACTGTTTTAAGACTTCGACATTTTTAAGACTGAGATTTTTTAGCTCGGGATATGCATTTATTTATTCATTTCATTTGTTAAAATAATCAATTTGTTGAAAAATATTTGGAAATTTTAAATCAATTAATAAAATTATAGTTTATTTTCATCTAGATGTTTGTATGTGTGATATATAAAATAAGTGGAGAGTTGGGCGTAACGCATCATTGCCACTTGGCCTTACGTTCATGTCAAATATTAATAAATTTTGCAAACTTTAATTAACAATATCTCCTAATCGGGAAAGTTCAAGCGTTTAATTTTTTTTTTCAAATATTCTAAATTATATCAATTTTGGCATATTAATTTTTTATCAAATTTGTAAGAACCGTTTTTTTGTTTAAATTAAAAATATAAAAAAATAAAAAAAAAATCCTATACCTGCAATGTTAAACCACGTAAAAAGTTCACTTGTTTAGACTCAATTATCTCTAAAACTAGGTTGTTCATGATTACAAAATTAAAATCATTAGATGCGGGAAGTTTTAAGATTTATATACCCAAAAATTACGAACTTTGTAAGAAAACTAATTGATTGAGATACTCCCTTAAAGATAATTTTTTTCTTTTTTGAAATTTTTATTTGATGTCAATTGGTAAGTAAAATCCAAATGGACGAACTAGCTTTTTTACAATTTTTTCATCCTTTTGATTTGTCATTTTGTTATTTAAATTTATTAAGATTGAAATTATTGAGACAACTGTGTAGTCATTAAACTTTTTAAAATACATCGGAGTATTAATTTTTATGCAGCTTGCTTCTAAAAATTCAGTTTAAAAAACCTAAGAAAAAAAAAGAATCATTGAATGTTTTTTGAATCATTTTTTGAATTTTTTTTGTTTTTTTTTATGGGTCCCCCTCCAAACCCTACAACTTTTACTTGAATCATTTTTCAATTTGAGCTATAATTTTCAAGAATAATCCATTATCCAATTAAAATGGGACAGTCTGTATATGCATACACGAATTTATGTAAATTTTTAGGAACATGAAAATTAAAATTATATAATATAAGATAATATTCAAATAAATTATTTGAATGATTTTTCCATAGTTTTTACGAAGAAAAAAAATTTGATAAAATTTAAAATCACAGATTTTGTTTTTAATTTTTAACTAAGTTTAATTTTAAATTAATCTGTGATTAGCAATTGATATTTATCAAACGTTAATGTATAACGTTTAATGTAACACACATAGTCTACAAGAAGAGCATGAGTGTAAATTTAATAAATATATATATATATTAGGGTGGTCCAAAAAAAAGAAAACTTTTTTTTTCGCGTTCTTCCACTAAAATTCCTATGAAAATGTTTCCCATGAAAAAATGTAATTCTGTGAATTTTTTCAAAATTTTAGAATGATTTCTAGAGGTCGCAGTTGACGTTTTTCGAAAAAAAATTTGAAAATAAATTTGTTTTTTTCTTTCACTCATTTAAATTTACAAAAAAAAAAGGTATTTACGGAGGAATGTTGAAGATCATGTATTGAAGTGAAATCAATTTCTGGCTTTCTTGAAAAATATGTCTTCAATTGAAGATTGATTTGGAGAAACGTTGTAGGGCTCAGGAAGAGCTCCGTATAGTTAGCGGATGATTGTAACAATTAATGATTTTTATAACTTAGATAATTAGCAAATAATTAAGTGAAATTAATTAAAGCAATTTTAGAATTTATTAACTTTTCATTAATTAGTTATTAATGAAATAATGATATGACGTCAAGTTAGCGGAAACTCAACCAAAATACAAAATGTTTATTGAAATCAATTGCAAATAATTAGCTCATTACTTTTATCTAGTTTTTATAATTTATTAACATATTTATTCATTTATAAATTAATTATAAAAGTTGTTATCCTAGCGTGAGTTTTTTTATTGCGCACGATTGTTTGGCGCATGCGCTAGATTGAATTAGAGCTGCGATTAGAATGTTTCTGATTGATAGCTTACAAATGATATTAGTACTGAATAATTATCATCCAAATAATTAGCAAATTATTAGGTGAAATTAGTTAAAGTAATTTTAGAATTTATTAACTTATCATTAATGACTTATTAATTTAATAGATTTATGGCGTCAAGTTAGCGGAAACTCAATTAAAATACAAAATTTTTATTGCAATCGATTGCAAATAATTGTTTCATCAAGTTTAAAAAATTTTAACCATCAAAAAAGAAATTCACCATTTTCAAGTAAACAAGAAAATTCAGAACCTTTTCATGATCATCATCAAAAATGAAAAAATATACAGATTCAAATTCACTTTAGAAGCGTGCTTGTATAATGAACGATTCTGACTATAATACTAGTCTAAATAATTCTGATGTATCAAATGTTAAAAACACATTTGCAGCCAATGATAATTTAGTTAACTCCAACATCAACCAGATCAGCTATAATGTTGGCAATTTCAGCAACAATATTACTTTAAACGGTTTTGAAGAAGATATTGTTTATGATGAAGAACTTCCTTATGAAAATATCATTAAGAAAAATAATATAAATTCAGTTGATTGTAATTTGACACTGCATAATAATGATGTTAAGTTTCCAGATAAAGTACACCTATCCTTGATTATTCATCTAAAAAAAATAATACCAGAACCAAAGAATGACAAACTTCTTAATCATGACCATTCATATAGTAAAATACAATCAGAACTGGATAATGAAAAGCTTCCTCAACGTAAAGGACATTATTTTAAAAAACGAAAATGAAAAGTTAATAAATTCTAAAATTGCTTTAATTAATTTCACCTAATTATTTGCTAATTATCTAAGTTATAAAAATCATTAATTGTTACAATTGAAATATCGTAGCCGGATCATTTATTAGACAATCAGTATTGCCCTTTAAAATAATCCAACTTGATATGTAATTAAATTAACCCTGTTTTTCCTGCGCAGCAATGGCGCATAAGAATGGTAGGGAGACGGAATTGCGTAATGTAGGGAGAAGTAAAAAGGAACCTGAAAAATACGCGAAAATATAACACAATAATACTGTAGAAATAATTTCAAATAACACTTGTAAATTCGGTAAAAATCGGAGCACAATTTATTTGTAAATTACCCTGTTGCTATTACATGAAAATGCGATACAAAAACAATTATTAAATATGTAACCCAATTAAATTTTACTCGCGCGTCGCGTCGAAAAGAGAGAACCTAAAGCCATGCGGTCGTGACGGAGTCAGAGACAGAGAAATATTAAAATTGCGAATAACCCGAATAATAATTAAATTATGACGGCCGAAATACAAGCGACGGGATTGAGAAGCAATCCAGTCGATTAATTAAGCAAGTCACTGATTCTACATTGACGCTACGATGACGCTTGGCTTTTACAATATTAATATTTTTACACTTGTCATAAATTCACAGAACAAACACTGAACAAAATTTATTTAAAGGAAGGTACTTACATTGATTGTCGGTGATTTAATCTAGCAATCTAGTGACGGCGTGTACCTTGGCTTGACCTCGGAGACGCTCGCAAAATTGACAGGTTGGCTTGGTTACAATATCGCCAGTAATGATGTACAAAAATATATATATATATATTTTATTTAAATGTGGTACAATGTAATTATACAAGTTGGTTGTATGTGATCGACGATTAACTTATGTCAAATTGTAGACATAAACGTAGCACTGACTTTACAATAAAATCACAATAAATGTTACTTTTATTTGAATTTAAAATAAAATTATTATACGAGACTTTTTCACTGTACTTTATAAATTGTATTCAATATTGAATGGTCGACCACGAGGTCGTAAATTTGTATAATTAAATATTTAATTATTTTAAATAAATAACTGATTATTTATTATCGCAAAAAAATGTAATTTATTCTATTCAATATTTATTTGATTAGATAATGCAACACAATGCGTGCTTTAAATTTAATTTACTTAAGCAAGAAAATTTTAGACCATGCGGTCGTAATTTATTTCAAGTTAAATTTGTAAGTGATTTAATGAATTTAAATTACTGATTTAAGTAACCAAATGTTACTTAAATATTATTGAAACAATAAATTGATAAAATAATCAATAAGATATTGAATAAGTATAACTTACAGTTGTGCTGATTTGTAGAAAATATTCTAAGTTTTTCAGAGCAATTAAAATGCGACGAGGCAAAGTGCCTATGCTAATTAGAGCTGGAAGAGCTGGTGTAGGTCAAGGAACTAACTCTGACCGAGTGACCGAGATCTAGCGATCAATCTCGCTCGATGTCCTCAGAACATAAGGGTAGGTGGGGATCCTTCGGGGATGTTCGGTTTTCCTCCTTGGTCCAGTTCCACTTTCCTTATGTCGCTTATTGCTTATTGGTTGAGGAAAATCTTATGATTTTCCAACCTTAATTAAAATTATTTCTAATTGATTAATTATGACATGAGTGGTACCGAGAGAATCCCTATATTTTTAGGATTCTGTCGATATCACTCATTTTATTAATTTATATTTAATTTTCCAAATTAAAAATTGGCGGTAGATGAGCTTGGCAATAGTGCCGGCTCAAGTAATTTGTTGGGGGTGCAAAACCTCTAGCTCCCTTAAATATGATAACTTGACGATCTGCAAGATGGAGCTAGGGGTATTAAAAGGTACCCTGAATATATAATGTAAAATAATATAAAGAAAAATGAAAAAGTTTGTGCGGCTTACCGCCGGACATTACACAATCATCCGCTAACTATACGGATGACCGACAGACACAAAAACAAAAAAAAAAATTTTTTTAAAGTTCAAAATGGCGGAGTTCGAAGTATGAACTTTTTTTTTTTAGGTTAGGTATATTTTTTTTTTGTATTAAAAATTGTTTACATCGGGACTAACTTTTTTTCTGAATAAAGTTTTTTCGGAAAAATCTTTTTTTTTCTTGAAACTTTGTTCATATTTCTAACTCTGCCATTTTTGAATTTTTTTTTTTTTTTTTTTGTATGATTTTGTCTAACCCCACTTTTTTTCAAATAAAAAGATACAAGAAAAATGATACAAGTAAAAAGTGTAGGGTTTGGAGGGGGACCTAGAAAAAAAAAAAAAAAAAATTCAAAATGGCGGATTTTCAGGTATAAACATAGTTTTTTAAAATGGATACTGTATTTTTTTTTGTACCAAAATGCTTCTTACATCAAAACTAACACTTTTTATTTGAAAAATTTTTCGATAAAATTACTGTTTTTTCGGCCCGATTTTATCTGTTGATGGATTTTCCCTAAAAAAAAAATGGCTTTGATTTGAAAATGATATTTGGCAAAGTTGTAGCGTTTAGGAAGACAAACACGAAAAAGAAAAAAAATTGGATAAAAAATTCAAAATAGCGGAGTGAGAAGCATGAATTAAAAAAATGGACTTAGCCAAAAAAATTTATTTAGAAAAAGTGTTAGTCTTGATGCGAACAAGTTTTTAGTTTAAAAAAATTACACCTAACCTCAAAAAAAAGATGTTCACACTTTAAACTCCGCCATTTTGATCTTTTCAAATTTTTTTTTTTTTTTGTATGTGTCTTTCTGAACAATCCATCAACAGACAAAATTGGGCCGGAAAAAAAAAGTGATTTTATCGAAAAACTTTTCAAGTAAAAAGTGTTAGTTTTGATGTAAGAAACATTTTGACACAAAAAAAAAAAAATAGGATAGTATCCATTTGAAAAAACTTTGTTCATACCTGAAACTCCGGAATTTTGAATTTTTTGAATTTTTTTTTCTAGGTCCTTCTCCGGTTCCCTGATGATCATCCGACGGACTTATTTCCTACGAACAGTCCTCCCACCGACAGTCCTCCCACCGACATACACCCCACGGATCCACACCCGACCAGACTCTCTTCCCACGGGCATTCACCCCACGTGACACACACCCCACAGACAAACGATTTAAAATTAGAAAAAATAAACCAGTAAATAAATAATCTATAATATAATTTATTGAACAAAATATAAAACTTTAATAAACAGTACTGAAATTTTTATACAACAACTT
The DNA here is from genome assembly GCF_014905175.1 of Aphidius gifuensis. Classification (NCBI taxonomy): domain Eukaryota; kingdom Metazoa; phylum Arthropoda; class Insecta; order Hymenoptera; family Braconidae; genus Aphidius; species Aphidius gifuensis. Next base: position 10,877,425 of record NC_057790.1, read on the forward strand.
TCAATACAAAACAATATAATTTTAATTTTAATATTCAAAGCAACAGCTCTTAATAAACAGTATTGAAATTTTTATACAACTTCAAATACAAAACAATATCATTTTGAATAATAATAATTTTAATGACATTTCGTCAATCTATAAAAAATAATTATCAAAAAATTAAAAATATATAACTATATAAATCTATAATTAAGTAATCAAATATTCATCAAATATATATATTTATAATAGTAATATACTCACATTCAAAATTATGTACACACTTGTGTACACACATGTATACACTTATTACACAAATGATAATTATTATTAATTGTTGTTGATTATTGTTAATAAATTTATATATTTTATTGTTACATTAATTACACGAAATCACAATAAAAGATGTCTGACTATGACAATATAAATATAAAGTGTCTGTGGGGAGAAAGTCGTCGTCGGCTAAGAGTTCGTAAATACTAAGTCAGGTAGGGTGACAGTCCGTCGGTACAATGTCAATGGGGAAACAGTCGTGGGAAGAAAGTCCGTAGGAATTACGTCTCGGTACACCCCCCCCCCTCCTCCAAACCCTACAACTTTTACTGAAATCATTTTTCAATTTGAGCTATATTTTTCAAGAAAAATCCATTATCCAATTAAAATGGGACAGTCTGTAAAACCTGTAAATTGCCAAATAGTTGGTTGATGACCAACCCTGGATGTCAAGGTGCCATGATAAGCTTTGAGAGGGTTTGTCGTTTTCAAATCCAGACCAAAAAGACTTGGATTTTGTGCACCAACTTATGTGAGCAACTGACTTTTAATATACACCAAATAATTACAAAAAAATGCATGAATATCAGGTGTACCTTGACTACAAAGTCAATCAAAAGCGTCATCTATCAATTCAGCTGGGAGAAGAGGTAAAGCTTGCAGCTGGCGCACGAAATTTTTCCCTTGGTCCCATTTGTTGAGTTTTTCCATGGCTTTTTTTCCTTTTTTTTAAAAAATTTCTACTGGATGCCTGATGGAAAAAAATTTTTTTTTGGTTGTTTATTTATGAAACATATCTTTGTAATTCGAAGATTCAATTTGATGTTCGTATTTTTTTATTTTATATATGATTTAATTTATAATCTATAGATATATAATATATTTAAAGTGGTTAAAAATATAATAATTATTTACCAAAATGTAGTGTAAGTAGCAGCGAATTATCTTAACATCAGGAAAATTATAGAAATTGCTTTTATTTGGGCCTGGTCAAAGTCTGTATAAAATTCTTTAGGCTTAATATGAGGAGCCCACACCACTACTAACTAATCATTATAAAAGAAAATTTATTTGAATGAAAATGTATATTTTTTAATTTTATAGATGACTGTATTTTTTTTTTCCAATTTTAATTTTCCACCGAAACAACGTCGCGTTTTCTTGTCTTCGAGCGCTCAACGTGTTATTGCATCCAGACCCTCAATTGTTAACAAAAATTTATTAAACTAATTGTAAAATTTGAAAAAAATTCAAATTAAAAAAAAATCATGGAGTTTTTTCTATCAAAATTATCTTTATTAATTTTAAGAATAGGTGATCAAATCAAGTTGTTGAATTCAATCCTAATAATAATTGAGTAATCTAATTATCAATATAATGTATCAATTATATTGATATTTAGATTACTCAATTATTATTAGGATTGAATTCAACAACTTGATTTGATTATCTATTCTCAAAATTAATTAATGTTTGTCATTATAAACATTTATCATTTTTTACAGTGGAAATAAAAGAATAAAATCACTTTTATATTTAATAAAAAGAAATATTTTGGACGTCATAATTTGCTAAAAATGTAACATTCAATTACTTTAATTACTTACTTGGCAGCTGTTTTATCATATTCAGTTCTTAGTTTATCAAAAGATAATGTTACATTGACCTTGAGTTCCGTTTTAAAATTTTCAATTTTTTCAGGGTCAGATGTAGATATTGGATGTCCATGTGCTTTCGTTTCATGCAGTGGTTGACCATTTCCTTCTTGGCATTGTGCCTTACACCTTTTTTTTCCCACTCATAACAGTGATAATAACTTTAAAAAAAAATAAATAAATAAATGAAATCAGATAAATAAACATGAAAATATGCTAAATTTACTAATAAATAATTGAATCAATCGGTAACAATATTTGAATGATAATTAATGTATATGAAATAAATTCTTACTCAATTCCGTTTTTGCTGGATTTATATTTCAATTTGTAGCCATTGAGAAAGTGTATGTTTTTTTTTTTCAGCACTTATATTAACAAAATTATTTTTCAGATGGAATTAATTCATTATAATGTCAAAAATAAATAATTTAATCGATTGCTCTGTTTTTTTTTCTCAAACTTATAAACAGAATCAAAGAGAGATGGAGAAATCAAAATCAGTGATGAGAGACCCTCTGGTGTCCTCAAACTCAAATTACGATCAATCATAAATCTCCCACTTGAGTCTTATCAATCCCTTCTTTTTTCGGTGATTATCATAAAATATTGATTACTACTCGATTATTGACAAAACTAATTTTTATTATTATTAAAAATAACAAGAAACAATTATTGAAGTTTGATTAGGGCTTTAAGTGTTTATTATAAGTGTTGATTTACTCACGCCCTTTTGTTTCATTGGACAGTAAGAAGAAGTGAGAGAGCAGTATGTAATAAGCGTACTGCCAGCAGTCCAATTCACAGGGCAAATTTTTTTACAATTTAGGGCTTTTTTTTGCCGGTGATGGCGCTTGTAAAATTTTTTTTATATAGATTTTACATACAAAAGCTCCACAAGCGCCGTCAGTGGAGGAAAAAAGCCCTAAATTGTAATGCCCTGTGAATTGGACTGCAGCACCCGTATTCACAGGGCATTACAATTTAGGGCTTTTTTCATCCACCGGTGGCGCTTGTAGAGCTTTTATATGTAAAATCTATATAAAAAAAATTTTATAAGCGCCATCAGTGGCAAAAAAAAGCCCTAAATTTTATAAAATTTGCCCTGTGAATACGGGTGCCGATAAAAGAGGGAAAGAGTAGAGAGGGTGTCGCGATCACTTTTTTCTCATCAGGGTCGTTATAACAACAACTGCGACTAAATATAATATTGAAAAAAAATTACATTGAATATGGTGTACCATCACGAAAATTATTATTATCATGAAGGGAAGACGGATGATAACGATGATTCAGCTTGCAGGTCAGTTTTTAATTAATTTACTTTATTAGGATTACAAAAAAATATAAAAAAGTGGTGTTAAACTTGACTGCTTTTTCTTTAATCTTAAGAACGCCGCTGAAGTCGACTGTTTTTTTTTTTTTCTTCATATTATAAAAAAACACTTTTTAACAATATTCAATAACAATAAAATAACAATAACATAACAATAACATAACATATTTTATGTTACAACGGCAGTGGGAATAATGTGTGAATTTCCAAAGCGTAAGAGGGGTAGTGCGCTTTTTGGAAAGTCACACATTATTACCACTGTCCCTAGTAACATAAAATATAGTTCGTTACATGTGCCCAATCAGAGAGCCCGCTCGCCAAGGCTCGTGCTTGCCCCTCCAAATTCGTTGAGAGCACACTCTCTGAGTGGGCACTTGTAACGAAATATACTATAAATCAATATTTTTTTTTTAATATTGTACATTTTCAGGCGTTTGATTTGTGCTCAAAAATTGGTTCACCGATGCTTCGGTACTGCGGTGATAAATATTGGTACTGGAGAAATTAATTTAACTCATGCTTTTAATCATAAGGGTGATGACAACAAAAAAATGACATTAGAGTTTTTTGAAGCTGACAGAGAACTTGCCAGAACAACTTTCTGGTCACCAAGTCAAATTTATGATGAGCTGGTAGCCGAAGAAAAGTAAGATGCATATACTGACAAAATTATAATTAAAAAAAAATTATAACAGGTCAAGTTTTATTTACCAAAAAAAACAATTATTTCATTTTTTTTTTTTTTTTGTATATTGAATTTGATAAATTAAAAAATTATTTTTGAGCAATATTATGATAAAAATAGACGAATAAATCAGATTTAATACAGAAAAACATTAAACAAAATATTATTAATAAGTTTTTTTTTTTCATTTCAAAATTAATTTATTGATATAAATTTTTTTTTTTTTTTATTTTCGTGGAGCTATTTCGGAAGACATTCGTCGTATACTTTGTCACAATAATAATTTGCATGACAGCAATTATCATCATAGAAATATCCCACGGACTTGAAAAAAAAAGGAAATAATTTACGTTTATAGAGTTGTATAAATTATTTATTATTTATTTTGATTAAAAATATTTATAGACTTACTTTTTTATTTCTTTGACCACAGTTGAATGATTCGGAGACCAATAACAGAAAATTCCCATTGTTGAAAATGAACTTAAAATGATAAGTAACTTGAACATCATTTTATTGTTTATTTTGACACTAAACTGTAAAATAAGAGTTAATTTTAATCAGAATAAAAAAGGAAATATGGAATAGTTAAATTTTATGATTTATATTACCTCAAGTTTTTAAATAGTTGTTTGAATAATGTCTAATGACTTTATCCTGTAGAAAAATATTTTGATAGCTAAAATAGTTCTTCAAATATGAATTTTGATTTTTTTGTTTATTTGCTGATTTTTTGGCATTGTTTATCAAAAATTTCCAATATCTTCATATCAATAATGATTATTCAAAGAAAAAAAGAAAAAAAACAATCTTACAAGAGTCATTATTCTATTCATAATGACCTAGTATTTTCAGATCTAACTTTTACAATATAGAAAAAGAGAAAATATATATTCTAAATATTATAAAAAAAAAAATTATCATGAAAATAAAAAAAATCAAATGGCAAGAACTATTTGTCTTTTTTTTTACGTTTAGTTCAATTATTTTTGCTGTGTAAAATTCTAGAACGCTGTTCTGAATTTTTTTGAATAAAATCATTTATTCGAGTTAATATACAAAAGTTTATAATAAATTAATATTTATTTTTACCAATTATATTGACATGGTTATAATTATTTCATAAAGTTATAAGACTTTTTTTGAGATGAAAAAATCGACAACATCCAGATACTGCAATCCGAATTCTCTTGCTCCTTAAGGAGATCTTAAAATACAAAAATTAATTTGAAAAAAAAATATTCATTAAATCAATGAATAGAATATTAAAATATTTCAAATTGAGTTATAATGGAAAAAACCTTAGTCCGCGGATTGGTTAACTTACAAGGTCTTTAGACCACACCTTAAAATGCATTAATTTGAAAAATAAGTTTCACGATATTTTTTTATTTTCAATTGAGTTGTTCAATTTTAATTTACTTATTATTGACAGCTTTTTTTCACATTAATCACTTGAACATCAATAAATGAAATTTACTTTTTTTTTCTTTTTTTCGAATAAAAAGATGAATTAAATATAGAAAAATACATAGAAACTCAAGGTTTTTTTTAATGTCAATTAATTAAAAATTTTTTATTGAATAAAGATCAAATTGATTAACTGATATATTTATATATTTATTAATATTGTTATTTCGTTAGTATATATATGCTTGATATTTACTTTGACAAATTTGTTATTTGTTTGTTTTTATTGTCAAGTCAATTATGATCATAAAATTTAAAAATAATGTAATTAATAAATTAAACAAAATGAACTATTATAGATTTTCAGAAATGATTTAAATGCATCCATATAAAGATTAAAAAAAAAAGAAATTTTATCAACATTGTTAAAAATGCATCAGAAAAAAAGAACTTTCCAAATCCAAAACTTTGGATTCCATGGAAAAAATATTAAACGATGATGGAAACAAAAATTTGCTCGAAAAAGGAAATGCAAAAATGAAAATTGTCCGTTTTGAAACAGCAGATGGTGTAGAAGGCCTGTTAATAACTGATAAACGTCTCATGAAAAAACATAGAAAAGGAAAATTAAAAACCAGTTATTACTTTTTGCAGCACCAATATTGTTGTACCCATATATTGGTAAGCGAACTCATCGGGGATATTTGCAGCGAGGGACAGGCTTGCACGCAATTGCTTCTTCTCCAATCTACATTCATTTTCCAATAAATTATAATGTAATTTGCTCATTTGGTTTCTTGCCCAACGTTCAACATAAACAAACTTAACGTCTACCTAACTCATCATATCATGTGATTCAAGATTTTTTTCCTCTTGAGTAGTTCGTGAGTGACCAACGTTATAAATAATCTGGGGTGTTCAGTAGTAAGTATTTTAATACCGCAATTTTCGAATGAACTTTTTGTCTTGAGAGAAAAGCTATAAGCGCCTTGTTCTACTGCATATACCGTGCCTTCTTTGCTTTCTGCTACGTTAGTTTCGCCAAACCATATGGTTGCATACTTATCTACATCGCACCATTCACTTGCTGCGAAATTGTTCTCATTAGGGCTTTTTTTTCCGCTGATGGCGCTTGACAAAACTTTTTTTATATAGATTTCACATAGAAAAGCTTCACAAACGCTACCATCGGAAAAAAACGCCCTAATGAGAACATCCTCTGAATACGGGTGCTGGTCTATTGTCCCAAAAAGCATAACCGCCATACATGATTCAGCACTCAGCTGGCATGAAGTTCCCGAACTAAAATGGATTTTGTCTTGCTCTAACTTAACTCTAGCGCTTTGTTTAGTATATGTAGGGCTTCACGCAAGACCAAGACTAGTCTTGGTCTTGTCTTGGTCTTGTCTTGAAAACCAAGACAAGACCAAGACAAGACTGAAGTATTTTAAAGCAAGACAGGACCAAGACAAGATTTCTATTTTTTACCAAGACTACCCAAGATTACCCAAGATTACCCAAGACTCTTGCTTTTTATTTTAAATAAAATAAAAATTTAAAAATATATGTAAGTCTACCCTGAAATACATTTGATAGACAGTCAAAACAAATTTATTTTAATGATGAAAACAGCGCCATAATAATTCCGATAACCCATGTGTCGATAAAAAAGGTTTATTTAATAATATTCTTAACGAATGGCCAATCATAAAACATAAGAATTAACCAATCTAATTAACACTACACAATCTTTGTGGCTCGGATTTCTTCCATTCTCACAACTAAATAGTCAAGTCAAGTGTTCCATATAGTTTCATGTCTTGACTAACCATTTTGATTTACTGAAACTGCGCGAATAAATTCAACTTAAAATAAAGAAAAATATTTTTTTATCTTTTTAATTGTCTCGAGCACAATGGATATTAATATAAATGATAATAAAAATCCGTCAAAAAGACCGCGAGTAGATGAGTGTGAAAATACTGATGAGCCAATTAATGTGCCAAAATCTCCACATTTCAAGTTCACCAATTGGTTCAAGTACACAATTAAAGATAATAATCAAGTTGGTCAATGTTTGGAGTGTGAAAAACAGAAAATTGTGAAATTTATCAAGCGAAATAATAGTGGTACATCAGGCATGTATCGACATTTAAAATCATTCCACGAGAAAATATTTCAAGAAAATTTCGTCACGACCAATAAAGAAAATTTGCCAGCGGGACAACAAACGCTTCATAATATCAAGGTAAAAATTTTATTTTTATTTATTATACAGGTTTTACTCATTGTTAATGAATATGTAGTATATTCATCGACATAAATATGTATATTAATGTATCAGGTAATAAGTTGAGATTATATTTATTCAATTTGTATATTCATTCGTTATCAGCAAAAAAACAAAACAAACTACACGTATATATATAACACATATAAAATTAGTGGACAGAATAATAGAAACAAAACGACTCACACGAATACTATATTTATACACTTAATCATGAGCCGTTACCCTGGTTTCTCTTGGGTGTTTGTCGTGCTAGTCTTTATGTTTATAAAACGTCGTGTTTATCTATAAACATAACGCACATAACTAATAAAAAAAAAATATAATAAATATATACATATATACATAAAAAAATAATATATTGGGACTCTTGATATTTTTATTTTTATTTCAACTTTACTTTACTTATTTTTATTTACTTTCATTATAATTTCATTTGAATATGGATTCGAAAAAATTTTGATGAATTGGGCATTTTTAATGCATATAAATAATAATAAAAATATATTTTAAAAAGTTTGAGAATTTGAGAATCTTTTAAATACAATTAAATCATTAAATATATATATTATGAGTATAGTGTATAACATAAATAAAAATATAGTAAAAAAATACTTCATTAATAGCTAATACATTAATATACACATTTTACTTATAATTAATTCATTCTAATTTTTTTATTTTATTCTAGGATAATTTATTGGCAAAAAATTTTGAAGCTACACTTGCTAAATGGATGGCCAAGAAAAAATTGCCATTTAATTTTTTCGATGATGCTGAAACTCAGGAATTTTTTAAATTACTTAATCCAAATATTAAAATGCCTCAACGAAATGCGGCACGAGCATTGATTATTCGTCAGTTCACTATACAACAACAAATAGTTAAAAAAAAGTTGCTGGAAAATTCATCAAAAGTCTCGTTTACCATAGATGGCTGGACCAGTTTTAACGGTCGATCTTATTATGGAATAACAATTCATTTTGTTAATAAAGATTGGAATATTTGTTCGCTCACTCTCGATTTTATTCCGTCAAAAGGACATCATACAGGTGCTGATATTGCGAAAACCTTTTTTAAATGCCTCCAAGAATATGAACTAGAACATAAAGTCCAAGGCATCACAGTCGACAATGCATCCGCTAATACTACTTTTATGCATGAATTAAGTTTATTAATGGAAAATTCCGAATACAAATTTGATAAAATCAATCAGCATTTTCGTTGTTTTGCTCACATTATGAATCTGGGGGTGCAAGATGTTTTAAAACTTATGAAATGCAAAGGTCAAGAGAACGATAATGTCTATACGCAAAACAGAGATGATGAGGATGAAGTTGATGATGAGGAAATATCAGTGGAGGATGATTCATCAGATGATGATACTGAGGACAATTTAAGTCCATCACTTGCAATTTTAAAATTAAGAAAAACATTTGTGACAATTAGAAGATCAGAAAATATACAAAATGCTTTAAAAAATTCGTGTAATCTAGCTGGCATTAAATATAAAAAACCAATTCTAGACGTTTGTACTCGTTGGAATACCACCCACGATATGATAGACGTAGGTCTAGTATTGAAAAAAGGGTTGAATTTGTTGTGGGCAAGTGATTCTTTGAAATGGAAAAAATGGACACTCACAGATAATGAATGGGAACTACTTATGAGAATTCATAGTTTCTTAAAGCATTTTAAGGAAACTTCGATTGCTCTTGGAGGAGATAAATATATTACACTACCATTAGTAATAGTAGTTTTTAACATGCTACTTACTAAAATTGAAAAAATTGTCAAGAAAATTGATGAAAAGCCGATCAAGTGTTGATGAAATTTTAATTGAGGCTTTTCAAGCTGGGCGAGACAAAATGCTGAAGCATTATTATAAAACAAATTGGGTATACTGTGCAGTACTTATTCTGGATCCAAGACACAAAATAGATACCTTCTCTGCTACCTCATGGGGTCTTGAAATGAAACAAGAATCAGTTGAACATTTCAATAAAATATACCGAGATTATCATGTTTCTATGAAGACAGAAACATCTCATGTTGAAGAAAATGTGGTACCAGAAATCTCAGAAGGTAGATGATGAAAACGACTCAATAGATTTTTCATCTCTTTATGAAGACTCACCAAAATCTGTTGATTTCAAGGCTGAGTTAGATGGATATCTAGCCTTGAAGAGAGCTACAAAGGATCAAAATATTTTGGATTGGTGGAAAGTTCATGAACATAATTTTCCAACACTTTCACGAATGGCCAGAGATTTATTTTCAATCATGGCTACATCTGTGCCATCAGAACGTCTTTTTTCAGTTGCAGGATTAGTCATGACAAAAACACGAAATTCATTAAACGATGAATCCGTACGAGCCTTGTTATGTTTACATTCTTGGTTGGACAAATCTTTGTAATAAAAGTAATTTAATATTTTAAATAAAAATATAAAATATTTTCAACCTATATAATCCTAATAGTCATGTGTTTTTTTTTTTTTTTCATTTCATTTGTGTATTTTGTATTTTTTTATGGTTTAAAAAATGCAAGAAATTCATCAAGACCAAGACAAGGCCAAGACAATACCAAGATTGAATCAAGACCAAGACAAGACCAAGACCAAGACTAAGCCAAGACTAAGCCAAGACCAAGACAAGACTGACCTTTTTAAAACCAAGACAAGATCAAGACAAGATTTGCATATTTTGTACCAAGACAAGACCAAGACAAGATTGGGTCTAGTCTTGGCATATTTAGTCTTGGGTGAAGCCCTAAGTATGTGATGGTTATGGAGGCTGTTACAACTACATGATTCCAGCTTCCATAAGCATCCGAGTATTTTCCCCCCGAACAATCTCCATCTGAGTTCGCACTTCCTGCCAGTGTAACAGATCTATAATTTACAATATCTGGTGACAATTGCTTTATAACCGTATTGCTGATTGTCACCGTACCGTGATTGTACAGCGTTTTACACGCATCCCTCGAAATAGGGTCAATATATTTAGCATTGCCGTTGTCGGTAATCGCCACATAATCTGTAGCTGCTCCACAGTTGAAGACTATCCTAGCTACTCCAATTTTACACAGCCACACTTCCACCTGACTGTACTGTGCTTTGCTGGTCTTCACTGGATCTCGAGCAATGTCACAATCGTCGACGTCCAGAAGCGATATAGTTGTGGTATTTAACATGGGTCCTGTGCAATCGAACCCAATGAGGGCTTCGACCGTGGCCAACGCTAATACCAAAATGGCTATGCTTTTCTTATTCATCTGTAAATCTTATATATAAAAATCTCGCGTTTTGTCATGGTGTTTGTCCGTAAACTCCTCCGAAACCACTCGACCGATTTTCTTCAAATTTTGAATGGATGTTCTTAGGTATGCGAGTTGAAAGTTATCTCTTTTTCAACCCCCTAACTTATAAGGGTGGTTCACCCCAAAGTTCACCCCTATAATTTATTAACATACTAGACCCGACGGTCGGTAACATCAGATCCGATTTTTTTCACAAGTTCATATGACTTGAACAGAAATTATTATTATTATTATTATTCTTATGAGTATTTCATATTATTATTATTATTATATTATTATTATTATATTATTATTATTATTATTATTATGAGTATTTCATATTATTATTATTATTATTATTATTATTATTATTATTATGAGTATTTCATATTATTATTATTATTATTATAAAAAACCGAAAAAATCGAGTCGTTGTCGGAAGTTATAGAAAACTGAATGGTCGGGAAAATTTTTAGAAGGTTGAAAAAAATTCAAAAAGGGTTAACAATGAGTGTTTTTTTGGGAATATCGCGAAAACTAAAGAGTTTAGGAGAGAATAGTTCTAATAATAGTTATAAGGCGAAAAATGGGCTTCAATTGAGTTGTCGGGGGTTTTTTGCGCATGTCAAAGGGGAAATCGCAGTTGAAAATATCGATAAAGATATCTCCGGTCGATTGGGGAAGGGGACGAGTATTCTCTTACTCCTCTCATTCGTAGCGCATCTGCGGCCGAAATTATGAGAAATTTACATAGAATATTATTATGAATTGAAAGTAAATATTGCGATTGGGCTTTAATTATTTTATGAAAAATTTCGTTTATAACTATATCGTTAATTTGAACTATTTTTCTAGAATATTCAGAGAAATTAAAAATGTTCCACGTAAAAAATAACCAAAATTTTTTTTTTTCTAGATAAATTATTTAATAAACAATTGAAATTTTTTGATAAATAATTGAACCGAAAAAAACATTTTCATGGAACTTTTATTTTTTTTCTGAATTTTTTATTAAAATTGTTTGAATGATCGATATTGTTATAAGTTATATAACTTGTAACCAAAATTTATCATAAACAATTTAAATCTCGATAGCAGTTCTTAGTCTTACAATATAAAAATATTCTATTTTAGATAAAACGAAGGAAATTATTAAACAAAAATCAAAAAGCAGTTTTTCAATTAGAGCCACTTTTTCTTACCACTATAATAAAATATTTGAACAAAAAGTTTTCATATAGCATGCTATCGAGATTCGAACTCTTTATAATAAGTTTCGTTTACAACAGTATCGATCATTAATTTAGTTTTTTACTTAATTGAATGTAAAGTATATATGTTTGGAATACAATATGTACATGGCAAAACAACGTTTGCCGGGTCAGCTAGTTATTATTATAATAATCTGGCATCTACACAATATTATCTTTCCGATTTCTACTCTTTTGGACTCTCTCTCCCCCCCCCCCCCACAGTAAGTTTGGACTCACTGGAGACGGAGTTGACTGTTAGTCCAAAATGTCCAACTTATATCTAACGTGCGAACAAACTTCTATGTAAGTGAGTGGTTATTAACTATTTATATGTCTATTCCTCCTCTTGTTCCAATTCTTTTAATTAACTCTTATTTTGAGTAAGTATTTTAGCCTCTTCAGGCGAAATTTTTGATAATCTGAGACGATTTGGGGATACTTCTCCCCTTTTTCCACCGTCTATTAATTCTACTTCTTCTCTATCTGTTACGTTCAATATTTCGAAAGGCCCGTCCCAGTAAGGGTAAAGCTTCCCTTTCTCAATATAAACGTAATCTCCAATCTTAAAATCTACTGAATTTTTTTTTTTATCATAATATTCTTTTGTTTTCTCTTTACTTTGTATAAGGTTGTGTCTGGCACAGTCTTGAATTTCATGGATATTGCTTACCAGGTCTTCCATGTACCCTTGGAATGTGGGTAACTTTCCTGACTCTAGTAATGGTTTACCTGAGGGTAATCTTGCCCTCTTCCCATAAACTAACTCATATGGTGTAAATTTGGTAGACTCATGGACACTTGTGTTGTAGGACAAAATTGCCAAAATTAACCACTCGTCCCAATTGTCTTTTTTATTATTTACATATTGTTTGAGATATTCTACCAGTGGATGATGTGATCTTTCTAATGAACCATTGCTTTGTGGATGGAAAGCAGTGGTCCGACATTTATCGATTTTAAATCTATTTGCCATTGCTTTCAAAAGCTGGCTCTCGAAAGTTCTCCCTCTGTTACTGAGGATTGTGACTGGAGTACCATAAAAGCTTACGAAATTATCAATAAATGCTTTAATTATTTCTGGAGTAGTTCGATTAGGAATGGCTGCTGCCACTACAAACTTCGTCAGTAGGCATTGCACTGTGAAAATACATTGATTGCCCGATTCGGTAAGGGTTAAAGGGCCTACTACGTCCATAGCAATTTTTTCAAATGCCGACCTTGGTGTATCAGTGATCACCATTGGCTGTTTTGTTCGCTTACGAACTAATTTATTTTTCTGACAGTCCAAGCAGTGTTGTATTCGTGATTGGATATCTTCCTTCAAATTTTCCCAATAAAATCTTTCTCGAATTCTATTGTAAGTTTTATTTACCCCTTTATGCCCCCGTATGGGTGCCTGATGGGCTTCGTTAAAAATTTTATCCCTTTCTTTTGCTTCTACATATTCAATTTCGTTAGTGCAAATTTGATTTTACTATTTATGAATTCTTTCTTTATCATTTCTAAAATTTCTGGCCATTCTATATTACAAATTTTATTTGACTTTGATATTACTACTGACTCTATTTCTTTTTCCAACATAATTTCGTGAGCGTGTTTTAGTGCTCCTCTTATATAATGAATTTTTTTTAATATTGACTCCCCTTCCTTTTTTCTTATTATCAGAGGGAAATGAAGCTTCACATTGAATTTGTATTGAGCCAATTTTAGCCTCCATTTACAAATTCTGTTATTATTATTGACTGGGTTACTGAAGCTTTGAAGCTACGTGGTCAGTTACTACCGGAAACTCTGAGTTATATACATAAAGCCGAAAATTCACAATCGATTCCAAAATGGCTCTGGTTCTTTTTCATATGTATAATTCAGTTCAGCCCCTCTAAGAGCTCTGGAAAAATGAGCAATCGGTTTATCTTTCCCGATTTCGCCCTGCGATAAAACGCCACTAATAGCATATCCAGAAGCATCCGTAGTAACGATGTATGGTTTGCTCAAATCTGGGTATTGTAGAATTGGGGCATTACAAAGGAGGTGACTTTTAAGAGTCACAAATGCTTTCTCTTCCTCCTCCGTCCACACAAATTCTATGCCATCTTGTAATAATTTTGTCAAAGGTTTTGCGATTTTTGAATAATTTTCGATAAATCTGCGGTAGTATCCACTAAGCCCTAAGAATTGACGGACATCATTTCAGTAATTTTTCATCATGTTCTTCGAGAGTTTTTGCAAAAATGACTATATCGTCCAAATAGATGAACATAGAGATTCCTTGCATACCGACAAAGACTAAATTCATTAATCGTTGAAAAGTTGCAGGTGAAATAGCCAAGCCAAACGGCATGCGCGTGAACTCCCAGTGACCTCGTGGAGTTGAAAAAGCAGTCTTGTGCGCATCTTTAGGATCCATTTCTATTTGATGGTATCCAGATGCTAAGTCAAATACAGAGAAATATTTCGATCCCTTCAATTGGTCCAATATATCCGTAATATTAGGTAACGGTAACGCATCCGCAATCGTTTTTTCATTTCATCAATGGTCGATAATCAATTACTATTGATTAGACATTCTATGTCTAATATTGCCTTTAGAATCAGGTATTTTAGGGACAATTCAAACAGTCAAACCAAAACTCCCTCCTGTACTTGTCTCTCAACTTCTTCTCGTAAATTATGGGGGGTCTATAAATTTTATTATTTATGGGGAGGTCATCCGTCGTGGGGATACGATGGCGAACCAAATGTGTTGAACTCAATGGTTCATCAGGCAATTGAAACCTGTCTGAGTATTTTTTTATTATGTTACATACATGGTCCAATTCTTCCGTATTCAAATGTTCGAGTCTTAATAATTCTTTGACTTGATTATAAAGTTCCAAATTATTTACCTCATTTATTGTGTATACATTATTAGATTTATTTAAATTTATTTCCGCATATCCGGATAAATTGGACTCTGTATTGGTTGTAAAATTTAATTTATTTTCATTTGATTTGAGGTTACAATTTCCTCGCCAATTTGGTTTATTATTCTCTTTTTTTTTTTTATTACTTTTGAAAGCTTTTTTATTATGTGGGTTAAATAATTTAATTTAATTTTCTGATTCATTCTTTTTCTCATGCAATAATTTTTCTTTTACTTTGTAACGTATTTTATCAACATTTAATTTTTCATTTTTTTCATTTTCACTCAAGGCAATTTCATTTAATTTAACATCATTTATATTTAACAATTTTTCATTTAAATCCCTACCTAAAGGAACTCTATTTGAATCAACATCATTTATTTTTAATAATTTTTCATTTAAATTTAATTCGGCAATCTCTAAAGAATTCCGGTTCCGGATTCCATCGTTCTCTCGAGCATGTCGTTTAAAGTTCTAAAACCGACCATATTTCTTTCTGGTCCTTTAGTAAGTTCTTTAATTTTTGGATTCTCAAACACAATAGCTTTATCATTAATTTCTAATACATTTTTATCAAAGTTTATAATTGCGCCTGTTGATTCGAAAAATTCCAAACCCAAAATACCTGCGCAATTAATAGGCACTTTATCAGGTATAATTAGACAGATTATTTCTTTACCTAGAATATTTATTTTTGCTTTTCCCAAAGTGTTTATAAGGCCCTTCGATATGCCTTGCAAGGTTTCTATTTCGCCTTCGTTCATCTCGAGGCCCGATGCCGGAAAGTTTTTTTAAAGATTCGGGGTTGCTCCCGAATCTAACATCATTTTAACCGTTTCATTACCGTTATTCAGCTCAATTTCTATATAAGGAATAGTGTTAAAATTTGTTGCATTTATGGTGATGACTGGTTTATTTATTTTAATTGACTCTACCTTTTTATTTATTTTAAGCATTTTATTGTTTAAATTATTATCTGTTTCTTTTATTATTACACATTCGTTATCAGATACAAGTCGCCCCCATAGCTGCAATATTTTCACTATTAATTTTTTTAATTATTAGTTTATGCCGTCCCTCCTCGCTTAAAAGGACGGTTGCAAGTTTTCCTGCACTCTATGTCGGAAATTTTTCTTAACGCAATTAATTTCTATGTGATCATCACCTTTGCAAAAATCACAACCTCTAATCGAGCCATCTATTCTATTATCCGCATATTTATTACCACCAATGTTACCATTATTATTACCATTATTATAGACATTGTAGTTCGGCCGTCGTCACTAATCGCAATGTCTTGCTTATTGACCAATTATATTACATAATTGGCAGGTTGGACGTTGGTTCCACATCGGTGTTGGCTTTTCATTAAATCTTACTTGAAGACGCTGCTGATTTTCTCGTTGCATTCCACAGTTTCTTGCAGCATGCCTCTTTATTCTGCATAATTGGCATGTTGGTGTAACGTAGTTTTGTTGTGGTCTAACATAATTTCCAATCTTGTAACAAGTTTTTGCGTCATGACCTTTAATGTTGCAAATTTGACATACTTTGTCATTTTCTAGCTTTGGTGCGATTGTTGGGCAATTTTTTGCTATGTGTTCCATACTGTCACACAATTGGCATTTTTGTTGGCTTTTATTTTTCCAACACTTCTGAATGGTTTTTACCATTACATTTTGTACGCTGCTTCCAAGTGACAAAGTCTTGGGTGCACTCACTTGCCGAATGTCCCCTTTGTCTAGATTTAAAGCATATCTTCATTTCTTTTGACATCGTGGGCTTTTCCTCTATTGTCATTGGAGGTTTAGCTAATTTGCATTGTGGTGCTATATGATCTTTTTCTCGACATAATTGGCAAAAATTGACTTCGAAAGTTCTTCTTTTACTTTCTTCTCTGCCTAATGCTGTCCTTCTGGCCAATTCTTCTTCTCTTTCTGCTGCCTGTTGTATAATACTCTTATAACCTTCTGTCCAGGTTATGTAATCTCCAAGTTCAGGTTCAATTCCTGACCTTAATACGTCTTTTGTTAATTCTTTTATTTCATCTTTGATTTGGTTTATTCTTTCATTTTCTGTGGGTATATGCATTTCTTCAATGAAATTTGTGCATTTACGAATTCTTTTAACAAAGTTTCTTACAGGTTCGTTTCTCTTTTGGACAAGTTTGAATGCTTCCCCAATTAGTACTTTTTAATTTTTGGTTTTACTGATTAATTCTTTGAGTGATTTTATCAGTTCATCAACAGTTTCGAAAGTCATTTTCGTCATATCGTCCCTTACCTCTCTAATTACTTTTGTTCGCACTATTGTTTCTACCAAACGTTTTTCCAAGTCTCTACCTACATAGTCCCGATTTTCTTCACATTCTATTCTAAATTTTGTGAGATCTTGAGACTTACCTGTATAATTAGAGATATTTTTACACAACTGAGTCATGAGCGTCATCAGATGAGTTGTTTCTTGGATCTCTGCCAACCTTCTTGTTGATGTATCCGTCATTGTGTTGCTTGTTGGAGTTCTTGTTCGGACTCAATATTGGGTTTATTTCTATTTTCTTGATAGCTGTACTTACTTCCCTTTTTTAGATTATTGAATGCAACTAGACTTGTATTCAATTTTCTTTCTTTTTATTCTTTATATTTTCAGGATCAATACCACTTATTAATCTCTGTGATTCCGCAATTTGTTGATTCAGCTCGTCGTCCCCCCAATATTGATCATCTATTTCTTCTATCAATAATTCTTGTTCTCGTTCGATTGATGCGTCGCTGCTGCTGCTGTCTGGCAACCTGGTGTTTCTTGCAATATAATTACTGAAGTTGTTGTTAATATTGTCTCCGTCGTTGGTTATAATTGAATCGTTATAGTGGTGTATATTTATTGTGGGTGAATTAATATGTACTTTTATTGGGGTGGTATATGTAAATTTGTTCGATTCTGGTAACTCTTTAAGTGGTTCTGATAATGGTGTGTTTTCTAAAATTTCTTCATCTATTTGACTTTTAATTTCTTGACTTTGTTTACTGCTAAAAAACGATTTAGCCAATGAACCAAAACTTTGCAAACTTGAATTAGTCTTAGCGCTCTCGCGCTAAAAAAAAAGGATAATAAATATTCTAGTTAAAAGGAATAAACTGATCTTCGAATAAACACTCGTTGTTGTTTATTATTAATTATTATCAAAAAGAATACTAAATATTCCAATTAAAAGGCTTAAAATGTTCTTTGAATGAACAACTGTTTGTTGTGTAATTATTAATCATTATCAAAAAAAAATTAATAAATGTTTTCGATGTTTCGATAATTAACAGGCTTAAAATGTTTCTTAAATAAACAATGTGATTGTTTATTATTGATTGTTATAAAAAGAATAATAAATATTCTAATCAAAATAAATAAAATGTTTTTCGAATAAACAATCGTTATTGTTTATTATTAGTTATTATAAAAAAAAATAATAAATATTCTAATTAAAAATGAATAAAATGTTTTCCGAATAAACGATTGTTTGTTGTATATTATTAATTTGATATTAATAAAACTTAATTAATGAAACAACTAAATGGAAGGATTTGACAGCTGACCCTAAGGGGATGCACGGCCATTGCGTTTTTCAATGGCGGCTGAGGGTTGCTAGGGCCCGCCCTTTAGTGTTGTTTGGTCCCACTTGCCTAGTCCTTCTATTCACGCCTATCCGGAGAAGGGGTTTGGGCCTTGGAAAATATGGCGTTTTCCAAAGATGGCTTCTTCTCTTTCTAATTCTTTTTCTTGCCGCTTGTCGTAATTTTCCCGTTTGAATTTCTGTGGTGCATATATATATATATATATATAATAAAAATATTAATAACCAAGCAAATAGCACATAGATTTTTAACCTTTAATTTAATTGAACTCAAAAATTTAATTAGTCATCGATTCAACATTAATTTGTTGATATATGTTTATAATTTATAAACAAAAAAAAAAAAAAAAAGGGAATAAATTTTAATATTTATCTTTAAATTCTTTAGTGTTGTAAAATTTTAAGAATCAACCCACAGTTTATTTTTGGTTATTATTGTTTTTTAATTTAATTCATTTATATATTTATAAAAGGATAATAAATACTCTATTATTCATTATAAAACTATTAACAAAGATTCAAATGATTGTTGGAAGAACAATCACCTATTTATAGTAATTCATAAAGAGCAATAGTAAAATATATATATTTTTTTGTAAGTTGTTTTGGTTGAATTATTGTCTTTAAATGTATTTAAAAAAAAATTTAAAATTAGAATCTTAATCACATAATGTTTGGAATTATGTCGGCTTATGAAGTAGCCATAAAAAACTGTGTAATATTTAAAATTTATAATTTCTATTGTAGTTTATTCCCAAAAAAAAAAAACTACTTTCTGGTCCCTCTGTAATCAACAGTCGGTTGTTTTTCCAACCGAAATGCAATGATTTATTCTTAGTTATTGTTATTATAACTGTACTCATTAATTAATGAGTTGATATTAAATATAATAATGTTCATTAATAAATTCAATTAAGCAACAAAAAAAAAAAATTATTTATTATTGAAACCACTTATAATTTTTGTTCATTTGACAATAAATGTTTGTATAGTTCTTTATCATAAACTACATATGAATGTATTTTTATATAAACAAAATTATTTCATTTATTAACAATCACCCTAATATTTATTTATTAATGAAATTTAAAATTTTTATGTATTTCTATGGACATTCATTTAAATACACCAAAACAATTGATTCCATCATCAAAATAAGTAATAGGAAAAATATTTGCTATTTATATCATTTGCTGTTTATTATAAACAATTTACATTATTATTGTTGTTTACAATGCTCGAGTCTTTCCCGAAGAGCTTGCATTATTATTGGGTTATGTCTTTAATTAATTATCTAATTAAAACTTCAATGGGGTTATAATATATTTTTTCTATTATTTTTTTTTTTTTTAAACCGTTACTCACTTACACTGTTTGTTTTCGTGTTATTTCTTGTTATTTCAGGTTAATTGTTCACTTTTTATTAATACTTATATAAATAATGATTATTGTTAACACGATGATACACAACAATATTGTTACTTAAAGTTGGGGATTTTTTTTTCTTTTTTTTTTTTTTGTTAAATATTTATTTTAATAAAAAAAATTATTAAAAATTATTTATTTTTTTTTTTTTAAATTAAACAATTGTTAACACAAATACAATAATATATAAGCGATTTATTATTCGGAATTTGTCATGCAGCCCTGCTTGACATGCTCTTATTTTCTCTCTCTTTTTTTTTTTATCGGCGTTTTGTTTGGGGCCAGATGTCGGTCATCGTAGAGTAATAAAAAAAAAGCATAATTTTATTATGTGAAAAAAAAAAATTTGAAGCTTGGGAATTCTAAGAGCCCCCCGGGTAGTAAACTAAACGGTAATAAAAAGAAGTGAAACTAGAAAATAAAAAAAAAAAAAATTTCATCGTTTTTCTCGAGAAAACACATTAAATTTTATTGTCAACGTTTTTAGCTGCATAAACTTATTTATTAACAAGGGGAAAAAAATTAAAACATGTTTTTTATTCAATTTTATTTCAAATATATTTTTTTTTATAAAAAATGAAAAAAAAACATGTCAATTTCCGAGCACGTACTTAAAAAAAAGTTATATAAGCATTAATTCCCAGAATTTTTTTTTTTTTCTCCCCCAGACAAAATTATTTAACGATAAAAAAAAAAAATTGACGTCAAGCTAAAAAATTTTAAGAAACAAAGAAAAGTGACGCCGAACTAGAATTTTTAAGAACAAAGGAAAGTGACGCCGAGGTAAAATTATTTAACCACAAAGAACAGGACGCCAAGCGGTAATTTTGGCGCGTAACAACAAAAAAAAATTAACAACTATTTTTATATATATTTTTTTTTTCACAACAAAAATTTACAAGATTTTCCGCGAATTTTTCCGCGCGCGATCTAATTTCTCCGGCATTCTTTTACCCTCCACGACCACGTTTTTTCTATCTTGGTCCCGGGCGAGCCCCCATGAAATATCGTAACCGGATTATTTACTGGACATAAGTATTTTGCCCTATAAAATAATCCTGCCTGATATATAATTAATTAAACCCAATTTAAATTTAAAATTCTTTTTTTTCACATTCCCAACAGAATATTAGTTTGAATAAAAGAAAAAACCGTTTGTATCAAACCAAACATTGATTCCTTCAAAACCCTTTTTGTTCATAACAAAATTTAATTTTTCTTAATTCGTTACTTTTATTGTATTTATTGAGTCATCTGTCATTTGAAATAAACAGTATATCGTTTTAAACAAATGACAATTGTCTTTTTACAAACAGCCAACGTTTACGTCAAACGTCATGTGGCATAACTTTAGAAGTTATCTTCTTGAAAAAATCCCCCTGCCGTTTGAAACGAGAAACTTATGGAATATAATAATCATAATAGTGCTTCTGTCAAGGAGTAGTGGGGATTACGTTTAGAAGTTTTTCTTCTTGACGCGAACCACTTATCGTTTTTAACAAGACTCTATCTGAATATTATAAACAATATATTATTTAAAACAAGAACTTTTAGTATTTCTAAACAAACCATTTTTTATTTAAAATGTATAATTTTTTTTTTATTTTAAACTATTTTTTGCCAAGAAGTTTTCTTCTTAAATTAAGAACAATTCCATTTATTCATAACCAAAAATTTTCACAGTGTATGAAGCACTGTTACATTTATTTTCTTTTGACGAACAAAAATTTTATTCATTTATACAAATTGTATATCGTGCAAAAAATTAATTTAAACATGACTCCACGATTTATTTTTTTTGTTTTATTCAGTTATTTATTTTATTATTTTCTATTTATTTTTTTCGAACAATGAGCAGTTAAAATATATATATATATACCAGGGATACCGAGAAAAAAAAAAAAAATGGATAAATTAATGCTTAATAAATTAATTGTTTTTTTGTTTCGAGAAACCCAAGGGCTATATAGGATTCGACAAACTAACAAAAGCTGATAATGTGATTTATATAAAAATACGACGATTTTATTTTTATCTCAGTTCATTTTGAACTATCGTCTCTTAAAAAACTCTGCACTCCGTTTGATAAAATAAAAACATCATTTTCATAGAAAAATAAAGTTTTAAACTCTCAATATTAAAATGTATTAATATTTTCCCAACAAGTATGGAACGTATTGTAATTGATAACTTCGGTCACGAAGAATCTTTTATTTATCGTGTGTGGAATAATTATTAGTGGCACAGAGAGACACCCCTTCCATTAGATAACTATTTGTTTGATTATCGGTGAGTTTTTAGAATTTTATTGTTATTTGTATTATTGTTATTAATGTAACTGCTTGAAGTTTCCGTTTCTAAATGTGAAGATAATAATAGTCGATAATAGTTTGAATCGATTGATTTTTTTTTGAATTGAATATATATTGTAAGTCCCCCTTTTTTTTTTATTTTCTTTTTGAATTTTGAATATAGTTTTTTTTTTTTTATATTTATTTTTTTCAATTTATTGAATATAAATTGTATAGCTAGTGCTAAAATAATGAGTGCACGAGTATTTTCATGTACTTAATATTTACAAGTTTAGGGACATCCTCAAATTTATAAGCTAATAAATTTATAGCTGTACATAAATTGAAAAATGAAAAAAAAAATTTTAATAATATGATTCCGTTAAGCCCTTCATGGTTTAATTTTTGTTTTTCTAAGAACTAAGGATTCATATACATATAAAAATAAAAAACAAAAACTGACGAGCTAAACCTTTATTTTATTAACTGTTAATTGATCATAACAACTAACATAAATTATTATATCTATTCTCATTTATTATTATTTTATATTGTATACATTATCATCAATAATAAAAAAGAAAATAATGACAATAATGAAAAAGATACATTTTTTTTTTAAATAAAAAAAGATGAATTATAATTTTTGTCTTATTTTATTTATTTTTTTTTATCTTGACAAATGTTTAAATGAACTTTGAATGATGGCTTCCTATATTTGTTACCGCAGAATGGGCAAGTACTGTAGTCAGCACGGGAATATTTTTTTTTCGGATTAGGTCGACGTGCAGTTTTAATTGCTTTGCCCTCATCATCATCCATTGAGTTGAACATGAAGTTGCCTTTAGCAACTATACTCCTTAGCATCGCCTTTCTTTTAGTGCTGCCAAATTTCATTTTTAGGATATCTTTCGCCCTTTTATCATTTTTGTGCACTGTCAGAAAATGGCGATATAGTTTTGCCACTTCTTTGCCACAAGTTGGACATATATATCGTTTTGGACCAGTATTTGACGTTGGAATTATTGCTTTTTTTTCGGTCTTTTATTAACTCCATCTTCTTCATTTTCTTTTTCAATATTGACCTATTTTGAAGTAAATTTCATATAAACATGAATTGAAAATTGCAATAAAGACGGAAAATTATCATCAGAAATGTTTCTAATTTCAAACTGATGATTCTAGTAATTTACGTAAATTTAGCATCCAATAAATCATTATTATTTATACTGGTTATGATTTTCTTTTTTTAAATTATTAAATTAGTTTTGCATCCACAATTGTGCTCTTTCCTAATTATTCTACAAGACATACAAATTGATATTTTTTAAAACTATTCAAGGGTAGTTCAAGCGTTTTTTTTTTTACAATAATAAAACAGTCATACGAAGTTTATGAAAAATTGAATAGTAAAAATATCCATGTAAAAATATTGATGCTACAGAAAATAATTTACAACTTAATAAATTTATAAATGAAAATTAACAAGTTAATGAACGTCTAATTAATAATAACAATAATATATTGGAAAAATAGCTTTTCATTGCGAAAATTAAAAGTTGTTTATCGTATTTTATTAGTTAGAATTACCCAAATATCGAAAAGCATTTTTGTTCATAAAATTGCATTCATTAAATCAATAACAAAATAACAAAAGCAAGCAGCAATAACAAAAAAAAATAATTACATGTAAATTTGTTTGATTATCGGTGAGTTTTTAGAATTTTATTGTTATTTGTATTATTGTTATTAAAGTAACTGCTTGAAGTTTTCGTTTCTAAATGTAAAGATAATAATTGTCGATAATAGTTTGAATTGATTGATTTTTTTTTAAATTGAATATATATTGTAAGTCCCTCTTTTTTTTTTTATTTTCTTTTTGAATTTTGAATATATTTTTTTTTTCGAATTTATTGAATATAAATTGTATAGCTAGTACTGAAATAATAATAAGTGCACAAGTATTTTCGTATACTTCATATTTACAAGTTTAGGGACGTCCTAATTATTATTCTTAATTTTATTCGAAATTTCAAAAGTTATCATTCCATGTCAATTTTCTGATTTTTTTACATAAAAAAATTGACGTAACGATTGAATAAAAAAAAAAAAAGATTCAAATTCACTTATATAGTGTATTCAATTGGATTTATCCATAAGAAAATTTTAAGAGTCAATATGATAGTCATTTTTATTTATTTGAAAAACATTTTGAATATATACAAATATATTTCACGTAATCTAAATTTCATTCGACTAAAATTTATCATTAGGAAATTACCCCTTTTGCCATGAATTCACTATGACATATACAAGCGCGTGGAATACGGGTATTTTCCAAGAAAAAAAAAAATAAATATAATTTTTTTTTTGCCTTCAATCTTCTATTACAGTTCATCAAAGAGAAATTTTTTATTTATATTATTTATTCGAATTAAGTCATTAGGTATTCTAAAACCTCTGCACTGAAAAAAAAATTTAAAAAAAAATTTATTTATAAATATATTTAAACCTATTGTCAACAGAAATTAAGATTTCTCTAGAAGACAAAAAAAAAAAAAAATAAATCGTACTTTATAAAGCAATCGTACTTTATAACACAATCTGGCAGTTTTTAAAATTTATTCTTCATCTATTAAACAAAATGATTACTATAAAGTACGAGCTGTTAACATATGAAGTCTTTAGTTACCTAGTACTGTATTTATCAGATGATATGTCACAGAGGCAAACAACTTTAAAAAATTTATGTATTTAATAATTATGAAAAATTTAATTTTATATAAAAATGCAATTTGTTACGTCTTGCTATCAATATTATAATCAAATAAATAAATAAATAAAATATTCAGTAAATTCAAGGGCATATAAAATACCGAGTAGGCAGTTAAAATTTTTCCTTTTTATTTTTTGATTATTTTAGCAAAATCAACATTTTACTTGTTTCTCACAATATGTATTATATTTTTTATTTTTAAATTATTTTTGCAAACCGTAGTTCAAAGTCACATTAGCTACTCGATATTTTACATCCGTTGACGTTACAAATAATTCTCTAATGCTGACTATCGTGGGACAGGTAAAATATAATTGGCTAAGATGTTTCCACCTAAAATCATCCCTACTTTTTAATTTCATTTTTTATGGGAATTGTTATTTTAGAATTCAAGGAGCTCCACTCTTGCGACAACTTTTGTTTGGACAATATCTAAATTAATTCTAAATTTTATATTTTATTACTTAAATATTACAATCAATTGAACTTTTAATTTTCTAATAAATAAAATTTTAAAAGTGAATTTAAATTAAATAATCTTTGTGTTTCAATTGTTATTTTTCCGTTTATAAATTGACTGTTCCTAATATTAAAAATATATTGACTGTGACATTTTTCCGGGTGTTGTTTTTCTGTGCTACGAG
>NC_057790.1:10903373-10972868 GCF_014905175.1 Aphidius gifuensis
TGCTCTCAATATGTTTTATTTTATTATCGTTATTTTTCTTTCTTAGCATAATATTAGAAACACAAATAATTAAACGAAAAAAACATTTCATATGTGTACATGTATAAAGTATACAAATATAATATAATATACAAAGTTGTAGCGTTTAGAAAAGACAAACACGAAAAACAAAAAATTTTGAGCGCTACATTTTTTTCTCAATATTATTTTTTGATTAGAGCCATATTTTTCAGGAAAAAATCCATAAACAAATAAAAATTGGGCCGAAAAAAAAAAAAAAAAAGGATTTTATCGAAAAATTTTTCAAATAAAAAGTGTTAGTTTTGATGTAAAAAACGTAACGGTGAAAAAAAAAATTGTAGTATTCATTCAAAAAAACTATGTTTATACCGGAAACTCCGCCATTTTGGATTTTTCGAATTTTTTTTTTTCTATGTCCCCCTCCAAACCCTACAACTTTTACTTGAAACATTTTTTAATTTAAGCTATATTTTTTAAAATAAATGCATTGATAAATTAAAATGGGACACTGTATAGAATACATACAAATATTATATTGTATAATAAAATATATACAGGTATGTTTCAAATATTAATACCGTTGGGGCTGGTTACGGTTATGGTTAGTAATATATTAATCCCATATCGATAAGGCTATTGAAAATAAAAAAGTCAAAAATTCCTAGACAAATACAATTGCACAGTTTTTTCGAATTTTTAATGTATTTTTACCACTTAGTTTAATATAAAAATATATTCATAGACTCGTTATCACTTGGTGGTTTCAACTTTTTCTTCTATATTTTGATTTGAAAAATAAACACGTTGACCATTTTCGAGATGAACGTGTAAATGTTGAATATTTGGATATCGATCATGTATTTTAAAACCTGGTATCCGCCAAACTGCCTCATTTCTACTTACATATCTTCCTGATTGATATTCATTAATTTCATTATTATTTTTATTTTCTATTGGATAAATAGCTTGATCATTCCCTTTGTGTATATATTTTAATATATACTTTACCGCAACTACTGAACTACATGACTATAATTGAAAGCTTTCATTTCGAATTTTTTTTTCATTTTAGAATGTCTTCGTTGTGTACGTTTACTTTTTTGTTTATGAATTTTATCTAACGTTAATGTTTGTACATCTTCTCGTGGTTCATCATCATCTTCTCGGATTTAATCATGTGGATCTTTGAATCTTTCTAATCTTTTTCCTAATAATGTTTTTCCAATATTTTGTTTTCTTTTCAGCATATTAATCACTTATTTGTAAAATGACATGTCAGTTATAAGAGATAATTTTATGCAATTCAAATGATTGTCTTTTTTTTAAAACATACAGCTTACTTCAAATAAGAATAAAATTATTAAATCAATGAAAATTTTCAAAAAAAAAATATTTTCCAATACATGTAATTATTCTAATATCCAATTCACTTTTTTTTGAACTTGGAACGTCAGGGAATATTTTTAAGTTTTCATTATCATATATTCTGAACATCAAGAAAAAATCATTTATTATGTTCATATTTCTAAATAAACCTAAATGTACGTAACTCGAAATATAGTTGTAACTCTCACATTATAAAAATAACGATTGTCATCGGTAATTATAAGAGAGATCATATATTCCAATAAACCAAAGTAATCAGGTTTTTTTAAACAACCTTAGTACATCATGTAATATTTTCAGTTTTTTATTATCGTAAATTCTGAACATCAACGAAAAAAAATTTATTATGTTCATATTTCCAAATAGACCTGAATGTAAGTAACTCGAAAAAAAGTTGAAACTTTCTTCTTGACTGAAAAATAAAATTGTCATCGGTAATTATAAGAGAGGGCAAATATGCTGCTAACGTTAATTTTTGTTCGGGTGTTCCATTATAATTTGTTTTGAATAAATTTTAATTTCAACGTTCAATTGTTTTTTGTTTTTTTTTTCTTTGAATTTTTTGTTTATTTTTAATGTCGTTGATTTTTGTTGCCAAGGAAAGTTTATAAATCAAGAAAGGTTAGGATACATAATTGACGTTTTATACACATCATGAATCGCCAAATTTTCAAAGTTTGTTTTTTATAATTTTTTTATTATTGTTTTTAACATTTATTGATAATTTCTTTCCTTTGAATTAGACATGTTGCGATATGACTTTCAATAATAGATATATTTTATTTAAATTCGATGATATATCTTTGAAAGTCATTGATAAACATTCGAAAAAAAAAATTTCATATAAAATGCTTCTCGACATGTTAAAGAAAAATTTTTTCTCAATTGCGAATAACCAGTATACAATTGGATCAAATAGAGATTTCAGAATATGAACAGGAATTCTCGTTCGATAATCCAGGTTTGTTTTTATTCTTTTATAAAAGAGATTATTTCTAGATTCGACATTATTTCATTTCTTGCAGAGGTAATCAGATTACTGGAGATGATTAATGAAAGTGTACGTAATGATTTTGCTTGTTTAATATGTGAAAAAGGAAAATTCACGATGTCATTATCCGAAAATGCCATTATATGTTCTTTTTGTCATTTGAAGATTCCTAACATTGATACAAAACGACTTCGAAATGGAATTCTAAGTTTAGAAAGAGAACATTTAAGTAATTGTAATTTTGAAACTTGGTTCAGTTATTTATTAGATAACGGCATTCTTAAGTGTTTGGATTACTGTTGTGGACCCTGTCTTACTTGTATAACTCTTATTGATCCAAATAGAATAAATATAATAAATCGATTATATTATTGTCGTTATTGTTAATATATGATCAATACCATTGTTTATATTACTAATATCATATTGATATTATTATTATCGATAATATTATTGGAATTATCGTTGTCATTTTTATTTATACTATAATAGTTATACATCGATAATATTATTATTAATAACAATAATTCTAATAATATTAGTAATAATATCAATAGTATCAATTATATTAATAATAATATTTAAAATATAAATACTAATAATTATTAATATTTATAATTAAATATTTGTAATGTCCTGCGGTAAGCGCACCAATTTTTTTATTTTTATTTTGAAATATTTTAATCTTATTATATACTAGTAGGCCGGACCCTAAATTTATTTTTATTTATCGTATTTTTATTTTTTATTTATCGTATGTAAACTCTTACTTCTACTTTTTCTTATTAATTTTTCCATTTTTTTGTGTTTGTTTTTTTAAGTCGAAATTCCTCCGGAAGTCTCAATTACGTAAAAAATCCAGAGAAATCCGGATTAAGTCCGGAGAAATCATGAGAAATCCGGAAATATCCGGAGAAATCCGGAGAAAATCTGAAGAGATTATTTCTACCAGGGTACGTAATGATTTTCTTTGTTTCATATGTAAAAAATGAAAACTAACCATGTCATTATCCGAACATGTAATTGTATGTTCTTTCTGTCAATCTATGATCCCTAATATTGACATTAACCAACTTAAATAGGATTTTGAATTTACAAAGAGATCATTCGAATAATTGTAATTCAGAACCTTTTTTCACTCATTCTGCATATCACGGCATTATTAGATCTTTGGATTATATTTGCCAAACTTGTCTTACATCTCTATCAATTATCAATGCATAATAAATAAAACTTTATACTGGTTGATTTATTACACAATCAATTTAATTTAAGTATTAATTATACGTCCGATCTGATAAAAAAAAACCCCAGGAGTTGATTCTACATCCTGGTGAACCGAAAACCAACATGATAAAATAATGCAATATTTCTAATTTTAATTCTCGATAAAATATACTGTTTAATTGAAAACCCAGGAGATGATGAAAGAATCCAATCTTTACATCCTGGTGAACCGAAAACCAACATTATAAAATAATACAATATTTCTAAATTGAGTTCTCGATAAAATATACTGTTTAATCAAAAAAAACCCAGGAGAAGATGAAAAAAATACAATTTCCACATCCTGGGGAATCGGTAGCCAGCAATACAAACTAATGTAATATTTTTAATATCCCCTTTTTGGAAAAATATAATTTTTAGTTGAAATAATATTAACATAATAAGAAAAATCTCGAAGAAAAATAGAAAAATCATTTTGACCTCCTGGTGATCGTAAAAAGTAACCTGGGTGATATTTTCGTTGACTTAAACCCTCCTGAGTTCAAACTGAATATCTAAGTTAAATTTCATGTAAATCGGACCGATAGTTTGCATAAAACTGCGTTTCCAAGGATGTCCATATTCGGCCATGTCTTTTTATTGTATAGATTCAGAATATATTTCGATACCCCGAGCTCCATCTTACGTAATACAAAAGTAATATATTTTGGGGAACCAAAGACCCCCCTCAATGATTTTCTTGAGCCGGCACTAATGCCAAGTGGCAATACCACCAATTTTATTGATCGATTTAAAGGATAAATTAGTACAATCAGTGATATCAACAGAATCGTAAAATTACAAGGATTCTCTTGATACCACTCATGTTATAAAATTTTAATTAGAAATATTTTTAATTGATAATCAAAGATCACGTTTTTGGGCTGACTGATAGAAAAAAAGTAGACTAAGGAAAATAGGAAATGGACCAGAAGAAAACCGAACGTCTCCGAAAGATCCCCACTTTTCTAAGGGCTGATTGAGTCCCAAACTTAATCAAGATTTTTCACTTCACTTGGTCCGCAGTCTCTGCACCATAACTAGCTCTTCCAGCTCTAATTAAGTTGTACCTAATCGCCGAAGCTTTATTCTTCTAATAAAGACTTAAAAAATTTAATTATTTCTGATTTAAAACTTAGAATATTTTTATTTTTGAGTTTAAAGACTTAGAATATTTTATTTTTTCTGAATTAAAACTTAGTATATTTTTAATTTTCTGAATAAAGACTTAGAAATATTTCATTTTTCTAAATTAAAACTTAGAAAATATTAATATTTTTGAATTAAAACTTAGAAAATTTTAGAATATCTAAATTTTGACTTAGAGAAATTTAATTATTTTTGGATTAAAACTTAGAATATTTCGGCCTTCGGCTATACAATAAATTTTATTAAATTGATTTTAAATATATTTTGATCCAGTAACATCAGTAATTAATTAAAGATTTGTCTCAATGCATTTCCAGAATACAAATATATTAAATAAATAACCAGTTAACGAATTTATAAACCAACGATTACCATTTGATAAATTTAAATTCTGTGCTACGCGAGTGCTTTGTTTTACGTCAAATACCGTTGTTCATCACCAATCAACCACACATCTTTAAATATTTATCGTAATTGAAGCGAAGCCAAGGTCAAGGTCCACGTCGTCTATAGCCAGTAATTTTAATTCAAGCGTCATTGTAAGTACAATTATTAATTTTATATTAAGTGTTTATAAGTCTCGGCGATAATCAAGTGTAGTAATTACGTAAATGCAGAGTCAGTGTTTCATTTATTTCTTAAGGCGAAGCAATACCTTTGAAAAAAGCGTTTCACAAGAATCGCCCAAACTCTTTTAATATTGAACTTAGAGGCATGAAATTTTGAAGGTCAATATAAAATTGCATGGCCGATGGGCTGATTGTCTCAAAAATTGTTAATAACAAAAAAAAATTATTAATAAATTACAGTTTTCTATAAAAACGCGATTGACCCGTTTTCATTCAAAAATGCATTCTCAGTTTCCAAAATTTGCAGGAGAACTTAGAATAATATGGCCGATGGGCTGATTATCTTAAAAATTGTAAATTATAAAAAAAATTTTTATTGTTTTTTTTAATAATTATGACCTTTTTTATCATCAATCACCACGTCATTCTTCAAAATTTGTAAAAACTAGATGGCACTGAGAACGCTTCTGTAACTTGGGGGATGAAATTTAGGTTGGGGGCCTAATGCCCATGATGTGAATTGTGAGTGCTTGTAGAGATTATAATTATAAAAATCAATTACAGTAAAGAATCGATTATTATTAAGAAAAAAGTTTTAAAAAACAATTTTAAGAGTCTGTGTTGTGTCAAACAGTAAAAAATCGGATTTTGGTTTTGCTTTGTATGTAAGTAGTTTGAAGAAAATACTAGTTTGTTTACATTTTGTAACATCAAGTTGTCAGAAAAAAAAATAACAACAATTACATATTTGTTATGAATTTTGCATGGTGTTTTATGTTTAGCATGGTTTTTTATATTCTAGTAGTTCATAATAGATTTGCTTGCAAGTATTCTTAAACATTGCTGTAATTATAATAATGACAATATTATAATAATACCAGCAATGCCAGAACCGTATTATCAAAAACAGATGAATTTTGCATGGTTTTTTATATTTAGCATGAACCTCAAATCTTAAAGAAAAGATTATAAATAATGTAAAATTCTGGTGACCAGTTATTTCATGATTGATATATGATTTAATATATATGTCAAATCAAAGTGCATGGTACTGAATAATTATTATAAATTATAATAATGACACGTAATAAGTCTCAATATTTTTCAAGTTTTAGACGTTACCAGAATTCATTATTGTATGCACGTATAATCTATTTTGTTTTTAAAATAAAACTACGCTTTATTGCATGATTGAAAAAATAATGTTTTGATTGGATTCAAAATAAATATGTAAAGTACATTTCATAATATTAAGATCATTATTTTTTTTTGCATGCCGTCTTGTCAATATTAGTAATATATTTTTGTATTTATGTATTGAGAAAATTATGAATACTTATTTCAATATACATAAAAGATAATTATAATATATTAATAATTATTTTAGGACAAGGTTTCAATATGACAATATTATATTGTTTAACAAGTTAAAGTATACGAAACCTCATTTGTTGTAAAGCATGGTTATATAGATTTAGGGTAAAAAGTATCCCGGCTATGCCGAAGTATGGGCCCAATGTACTTTGGGACTCATAGATGGGGCGGGAATTCGCTCTATCGATAAATATAGGTTAGGGTTCACTTGAAACCAAAGGTATTGCTTCGCCTTAACAACGAGATTGCTTCTCAATCTAGTTGATAATTCACCGGGTCGCGTAATATTTAATTGACGGATCGCTTCTTTAATATTTCAAATAACTGACTCCGTAATTCACTTGATTTTTCTCTCTCTGTATTATCGACACCTTTGTTTTAATTATATTTTGAGCGTTTAATATTTTATAATTTTTACAATAAATAAAGAGTGTTTTTGTATGTAATTTTTAATTCAAATCATGGTGTTTTTTTTTATATAAATAAAATTAATGCTTTTTCCGAATATTAAATTTCGTGTGTCGTCTCCATTATTTTATTATTGAATTATACCTGTGTTTGTGTTATATTTTTCGTGTCCATTTCAGGTGTCATTTACCCTTTCTAAATTACGCGTCTATCTGCCTAAACCCTCCTATTGTTTTCTTAAGTGAGCAGGGAAAATTAGGTTTAATTAATTATATATCAGGCAGAATTATTGTGTTGGGCAAAATACATATGTTTAATAAATAATCCGGCTCCGATATTTCATATTATTGTCAGTATTAATATTATCATTCTTATTGATATTATTATTATTATCATTCTTATTGATATTATTATTATTATATATATATAACTGTATGTAGATAACTATCAATATTTATATATTAATATTATTATTCTTATTATTACTATTTATACTATGGTTATTTATATTAATAATATTATCATAAATAACAATAATGCAATAGTCATATTAAGAAGAATAATAATATCAATATATTATCAGTAATAATATCAATGGTATCAATCATATTAATAATAATAATAATATCAATGATATTGATTATACTAATAATAATTTTTAATTGAGTATATTCATTTATTATTTTTTTATTTATTATTTTCATAAACGCTGCAAACCGATCAGCTACTATTGGCAACGCACGCACACACAGCATTCATTCTAAGCATAACCTTTCTCGCTGCAGCCACCACTCACCACTCTTATGCATTATATGAGCAAAGGCTCGTTCGCTCGCTCCGACCGTCCGTTCGCTCCGAGCGTTACATGGCCGACATGCTTTTTTTTTCACTACCCTACGAAAAGAAGTTTCATTTCAAAAAGTCAAAGAACGCTGCCAGTAACAGTTTATACACACCGTGATATTTGCTCGCCAGCGAACTCTGCTGAGCGAGTGACAGCATCTCACGAGTGAGTTATCACGAAAAAAGGGGCCGACCTCACAAGTCATAAAATTTTCTAGTAGAAACTTAAAACTGTCAAGATATTTTTTGTAGATGATCAAAATAAAATGGTTGACAAAGGCGCGAAATAAAAAATTTTAAAATAACATTATTATAAAACAACTTATTTATTAGAAATAAAATTTATTAATTATTTTAATTATTAAAATAAAATTTATGATACAATTAATTTATAATGATCAATAAATTTATATGATATAATTACTTTTTGTAGCCATTTTATTTAAAATATACTTTTCTAAGGGCCAGTTTTTATAGGATCTCTAAATCTTTAATATTCACTTTTCTTAAAATGTATTTTTTTATGTGAGCTGTAGGTTTCTACTATATCAATTGAATTATGACTTTATCGGTTCTAGATAACCAAAAGTTACAGTTTGTGAAGTAGTATTTTGTGATGTCTTGTCAGTGGTTCCCCCTTATGACGTTTCCATATTGACGTGCTTGACGTGTATGTTTGGTTAGATCAATGTTGTACACAGCTGACAGCTAATATATTTGAAGTACATAAACAATTGTAAACAAATAGAAAATTCAAAACAATTTACCTAGAATAAAACAACTGATGAATCATTAATATTACTGAGGTACTTGGCACAACTAACCCTTATGTGTTGATCATAAAAAAGTGTTAGTAAAAGTTGTTAACAAATGAAATTAAAAAAAAAAAAAATAAGTCTTAATTTAATACTATGATTGTTCAAGTATGATTGAATAATAAAAATTAATTCATTTGTAGATAAAAAATGTTCACTAAATACATCATTTGTATCTTTAGCTCTCAATATTATTTGATGAACACTCAAGTAGACTCGGCTTAAATTTCATACATTTTTTTTTTCACTTTAAATAATTCTTTGAATAACATTCTTATCTTATTCTAACAAGTTTACATGCACGTTCTAAATCTTGTCTAAGACATTGCTTTAGTATTTAAGTTGACTAGATCATCTCGTAATTCACCATACTTTCAATACTATGAATTGATTGTTTGTTATCGTTTCAAAGAACATGACACATCAATTAATAAGTTAATAATAATCAATGGAATAAGTATTTTTGTATTTGTAATGGTGGTTCCAAGTGAAACAACTTTCGATGAAGTGTATACTTAAGAAAAGTGCATAATAAA
This sequence comes from Aphidius gifuensis, assembly GCF_014905175.1. Lineage (NCBI taxonomy): Eukaryota > Metazoa > Arthropoda > Insecta > Hymenoptera > Braconidae > Aphidius > Aphidius gifuensis. The sequence goes on from NC_057790.1 coordinate 10,912,732, forward strand.
ACACCCAAAAAAAATGCCAATATGATCAATGGTAACGAACTTGTCACAATGTAGAAATTTAAATAATTATTTGTATAATAAACAAAACTTTAAACATTAAATACTCAGTTGCTGTTGAATCATATGTAAATAATTTATACTTGTAATTTTTTATGATTAGAGTTTCTATTGAAAGTCAATTAATTAGTACTCTTGGTCAAACAAACAACTTTATAATTTTTTTTAGAACAACTTAAACAATTAACACTTGTTAAAGTGACGTTGATAATTTTAATCTATCATCTTGATTTAATTTTAACAAATAAAAACTAACAATTAATAAAATAAAAAAAGTTAACAAGTTTATTTTTAATAATCAAGATTATATCTTAGTTACCAATGAAAATTAAAAAACAAAAAAATACAAAAACAATATAAATTATTTCAATCTATATATAAAAAAAAATTATATATTTTTATTGTAAATTTAATAATGCATCATTCAATAACGCCGATTAATAAAGTGCATTGATATTAGAATCCAAACAATAGGCACGAGATACCACGGTGTTACAGTTAATCATTTCAATACATCTGATTTAAATAATCTTATTGAACGTTTAACTGGTAAATTAACCCACTCCCAATATTTATTGGCTAATAAACCAACTTGTCCAAGAAGTAGTTCATTCCAATCAATTAAATTCTGTGAAAAATTAAAGAAAATTATATCAGTATAATGACAATAAATTATTTACCTCAACGTCATCATAGGCTCTTTTATTATTTAATTCAAATTCATTGAATAGATTATAAGCTGCTTTTGAGAGTGGTACATGATCGAGTATTTTATCCAATGTAAAAATGCGATAGACTTTTTATTTTTATTTATTTATTTTTGCATTACTACCACCTGGATGATTCTTTAAAAATTTGTTCATCTCATATGTATTACCACGATATTTAACATAAAATTCATTACTATTATTATCATTTTGTTCATAATTTGATAACACTTAATTTGTTGGCTTTTCTTCAACTTTAACTTTCGTCCTTGGAATCATTTTCATATTGATTTATATATATATATATATATTTTTGTAGTTATTACTTATTTTATTTTATAACAAAAAGTTTTATCTTTTAGTTTATAAAATATCATCATTAAGTAACAATTATTTGTAACATTTTATTTATCATCAGCTATTTGAAATTATTATAAGTTTATGTTGTTTTTAAATCAATGACATTGTAAATTTTTATTTTATTATAATTTATTTGTCTTGTCGTAGGATTTTTTTTGTTTTTATTCTATTTATGAATTGACTATATAAAATGATATAAAATTCTTATCTTTTTCTTGTTATTGTTTTAAAGAACATGATACATCAATTATCATTTGGATAAACAATTAAAACTTTAATAATTAAATGAAAAAATTGATGTATAAAGTTAGTTGTGCTTTAACTTTAAATAAAAATTTTATTATTATTTAAAACAATTTTTAGCAACAAGATTTGACATGTCTGATAAATCAAGACTTTTCATAACAGCTTTTAATTATTCATCATTATTATCATTTGAATTTGATCTATTAATTTTTGTTATTAAATTTTCTAATTTCAATAAATTTGAATTAAGTAGGCATTCAGCACCTTCTTAAGTTTTAATTTTTTCTCAATTTTTAAGTACCTCATCTGGTTCTAATTTTATTTCTTGTTCACCAATATTGTTGTGTTGGTATTAATATGTTATCTTGAAAAATGATGGTGTTAATTGTAATGGTGGTTTTATTGGATTTAAAACCTAGGTTCAATCGATTTTTTTTTAAAATTATTTTAAATATATTCAATGAGAACAAGAAATCCAAGAATATTGACAAGTAATAATTTATTTAGATATTTGTATTTCAATATCAATAATTAATGCAGTGTGCCACACTATACCACACGTTGAACATGATAAATTAATATTTAATTCTCTTGCAGCTCTCAAATTTTGTTCCATACATTTTTCACAACCATACCAATGATAGCAAGGTACCAAAATACAATTGGCAAAATATTTACAACCACAAATTAAGCATCCTGTTCGATGTAATTCGTATTCCCTTGCAGCAGCTTCATCAACAACTATGTATTTATGAATATCTGGGAACATCAGCACTACATCATCATAGTTATTAACATTGATAAAGTTATCGTATTGATAATATCAGAGCATACTAAATCTTTACTAAAACTAGGGTAAATGTGACTAGCAGCACTAAGAAAGTTGTTGACTTGGAGAGGTTCGTTACGAATAAAAATTTGCCATGCTCGATCAACCATATCAAGCTGTCTAGTTGTTGAATTTTCTTGTCTACGACGTACGTCAAGCCCTCTTTGGATTGACATATACTCGTTTCGTGTTTTCAATGCAAGATCTAACACACATTCAGTAAAAAACCAAATGTTGCGTTGATATCCAATCCAAAACGCTCTCAAAAGATGATGATATGATTCTAAGGGGTTATTGGTACGATGACGAACATTATATAGTGAGTATACAGGTGGTGTTACTCGTTGAAGCCACTGTCTTTCGTAGTAGGTTAAAATATTACGAAAATAAATAATTATATCTTCATCTGCACTATCAACAAGATGATAAAATGCATCACTAATAAGATGAGCTGGTAATAAGATGAGTGATAAAAGTTTTCTAAAAAACAGTCTTCCTCTGGGCCATGCTTTGAGACAATCATTGACTCGTTTTTTACCTTTTGCTGATCCTAATTTTTCGACAACAGCCTGTTGAAAGAGTTAACAATACAATATTTACTTAGTTATTCAAGATAATCAAGTTTTAAAAAGTATATTATTTATATATGAATGTTGATTTTTATAAGATATAATTTATAATAAAAGATGAAAAAATATTTATTACTTGTGAATGATGAAAATGACAGCGAGTTATGACAACATTAGGAAAAAATTCCAAACAAGCTGCTCTCAAGGCTGCTTCAAAATCCATCAATATTTCATTAGGTTGCAAGGCATTATTGTATATATCAATCAATTCATTAAATAAAGCTCGATAAGCTGCAGTTGACTTTTTCATCATGATTGCCCAAGCAAATGGTAACTACTAAAAATTAAAAAAAAAATATTACGTTTAAATCAAATATATATGCATGAATTCTATTTCAATGAGATTCAAAGAAATTTAAATAAATAATTTATGAACATTCACGTATTTTTATAGTAGTAATTAATTGTCAATAAAAAATTATTTTACCACATCATCGACAAGTGCCATTATTGTCAAAAATTGACGCATTTTTGGCTTCTTTGGACACACTTTGAATGTGGCATCAATTCCCCATTTTGTCAACGGAGGCAAAGATTGTGTAAATCTAACATCCGTATAAATTATAATTTCGGACTCATCAGTACCTTGTGCACTACGTATAGTTAAATTTACAGGTCCTTTTTGAGTATATTTTTCTCTCCATCTCTCAAACATGAGTGTATTAAAATAATTTGTAAAGTTTCTTGGAATACGAGGTCAAGATGATGACAACCAACGTTGTAATGATGGCCGTACTGCTTCAAATGGACATAGCATAACATCATCTTGATGCCTAAAAGTTCAATTTTAATTTACCAAAGATTACTATAAACGATATTGTACATTATTATTATTATTTTTTTTTATTCTATGAAAGTACTAACTGCCTTGATACATCCATATATACTTCATATGCTGTTCTTCGAGAATTTATTGTAATTGCTTCACGAAGAGCAAGATGAAATGCTTTTACTAAAGCTACTTCTTGTGTGGTCTCACAGGTGTGCTGATTATTGCGAGGATTAAGAAGTACCTGGCCATTAACATATTTTCCTTTGGCTTTACACTGCCAGTAAGGATGATTTTTAAATTTGCAGCAAATATAACTGAAACAGCAGTTTTTTTAATTAATAACAAAAAATTATATAATAAAAATTTTAATTAAAATGCAATTATATTTATTAAATTCTGAACATATATTGTAAATTATATATTTTACATTCTATTTAGAATATAGTTTTATATATTTATTACAATATTATATTTGTATTTGTTTTGACTATAAACCAATATGTATAATCAACCATCTTAAACTCAAAGGTATTGAGGTATCAAATAAATATTTTATTCATTTTATAAAATGTATTGAGGAAAATTTTGTTTAATTATTGTTAAAATAACATTTATTAATTCAACAAATAAACAATAACCATGTGAAGTGTGTAGTCTTATTTTTCTATCAAGAAACTCTTAAATTAGATATAAAAAATTACGTTATAAAAAAAAACAATTCCATGTACAAAATGTAATAGAAAATTAACAACATTTAGCTGCACAAATAAAATAACATGATTTAATAATTGTTTGCAAAATTTGTAGTATGCAATTTAAAAAAACATAAACTTGTACATATAAGTACATGTGCACTTGATGGTTGTGATACAATTTACAACAATTATGACACTAAAAGTACAGTTGCTAACATATTAAAAAATATATAAATTTATAATAATAAATATTTTTATTTTTTGTATTTTCAGAAGAAAATGATGTCATTCAAATTTATAAAAAAATAGAATCCAAATAAATAAATAAATAAATTATAAATTGTTGAAAAAAAAAATTAAAAATAATTTCAATTTAAATATTAATATTAATAATATTTTAGTTGTATTATTTACATACCTCGTTAATTCACTTCTCGAATAGATCCAGTAAAAAATAATTACCATCTTGGATGATTTGTCTAATTATCCGTGGATGGCGAAAAATATTAATTATATTAATAACTTTATTTATTGTTCAATAATTGTAATAAGAGTAATAATCAGTTTATGTAGTGATATATATACTATTTTTTTTTTCAATTAACAATTCAACTGTTTTTATGAAGAAACACACACACACACACACACACATAGATTCGCACGTATCACACGGGGAACCCCGGCACTGCACAGAGTGTTGGGTGTCCTTTGAACAATACTCATAAAATATATTTATCAAACTTTGATGTAAATTAACGTAATAAAAAATAAATATTTGTTTAAATATTTTAATTTAATAATTAAGTTTGTTAGTTAATATACACAAAATGGATGATTGGCAATTGTCGAACAACTGGAAATTTAAAATTTACGATGGGATCAAGTATACACAGGAAACCAATACTGAGGAATTGGAATCGCTGGAAGACATACCGTGAGTAAAATTTAATTAATTGCTTAAAATTCATTAATTAACAATTTTTATTTATAAATAATATTGATTGATAATATGAATTCATTTTTTGTGTTTGTAACGCGGTCTTTCTGTAGATTTTTTTTTATTGCGCGTTAGATTTTATTTGTCTGTCCTTGTTTGTTTTTTCCTTTCAACTTTTGCCGCTGTTTCTTAATTCTTGGAAGAAAAAAAAAAAATCGATCGTTTTTTTTTTTTTTATATTATATATATGTACATAGATATTTGTTTTCATGACAATCGAGAATCACCATAATAATGAATTTTTTTATTATTTTTTATTTTTTGTTTTATTATTTTTTGATTTTTATAAGTGTTTTGAATTTTAAAAAAAAATTAAATTTTGATGTCATTGATAAATAATGAATAAATTTTTTTCATACAGTAGCCAATAAATATTTTAATTTATCTCTTTGACCACTTGATTTTTCAATATGAAAATTGAGGAAACAGGGCTAAATTCTCAAGTACCACACGAGAACCCCGGCACTGCAAAGCACTTGCTACCCATTTTAATATGAAAATTTTTTTTTTATTATGAATATTTTAATAAAGATGCTATATTGTATTTATACTTTAACGAAAGTATTCAAAGAAAATATTACATATGTGTGTGTGAATTTACCTCTGTGATACTGACAATATTATTTTTGAATTGAACAATATAAGTTTTTTATCACATTTATGGTTTATTTATGGTTTTAGTCTGTATCACATTTAGAGTTTAATCTATTTTATTTAGATACTTGAAAGATAAATATTCATTTTTAATAAAAAAACAATATACAATTTTAGTTTTTTATTTTTAAAAATATTATTTCAAATCAAATTGAAAATACTAAGTCAAAATGAAGATATAAATTTAATTAAATATAATAAATTAAAGTATTCTATTTATTTTATAAAATATTTAAAAATTCCATATTTTTTTTTTAATTATCAATGTTTTTCTTTTCTGTCAAATAAAATCTATTATTTTTCATTGAAATTTACATCATTTGAATGATGCTTTTTTGAAGCTGAATTAATGAAAAAAAATATTTAAAAGAAATGTTTAAAAATTTGATTATTAATAAATCACTCTTAATTGTCCTTTTTCTACGAAAATACACTTGTCAAGATGTTGATACGTTAATGGTCATTGCCATTTCCAGTAAAAATTTTATTTACTTATTATTATTTTTTTAAAATTACAAAAAAACCAGTCAAAATGACACGAGCTTTTTTAATGCAATTCATTTCTTCTCCTTTTTAAATAATAATAATAATATATTTTGTACGGTATTGGCAAAAACATGATGATTTTTGCTAATGAGTCGTAATCCAGTGAATTGATGACATCTTTTTTTTTATTCTTGTCACCATCATCAGAGATATCTTGGTCTTCTTCAACACCTATTTTTTTTTGCATTCATTTTAAGTCAACTGTGAAAATATATTTCTAATAAACAATGATGAATTTAAAGGTATTGCAATCTGAATAATAAAATGAACAAAACTAACCATGAAAAAATATATAGTTCAAGATACAGATTAATTAAAAGTTGATGATTAACCAGTAAAATCGACATCACTAAATATAGCGAAACAATATTGAATCTTATGCAACATGTTAAAATACAGTTGAGTCACGTGATTGTTTCATAAATACAATTAGTTAAATTAAAAATTTCTATTTACCCCAATTGATCCTTTGATTAGTGAAAATTTAGTAGTTAATGCAATAAATTTTGTTCTGTTTCACTACACGATGAGTGTCGTGTCATTTACTTGGTAATGAATTTATAAAAAAAAAAAAAGTGTTAATTTGATGATCGGTTTTAATTAGACAATTTTGTACGTTCGAGCGTTTAATGTGCTATTGTTGTTTGTTAACCTTTGATAAAATTTGATTGATATGTATTGATATGAATGTTAAAAAAAAAAAAAACCCACCTGTGGGATCACGTGATCCCAGCTGGAAGTCTACGTTACCAACATAGTTTTGAATTTTGATAACTCAAATATTTATCAAAGTGTAGTAAAAAAAATAAATGAATCAAATGTAATTCATTGTCAAGTGTTAAAAGTTAAACCCAGTAAATCATCAAACTACATTAAATAATTTTACTGAGTACTTGGATAAAAATATTTATGATTTTTAAAATATAATTTTCGCTTTTCATTTTCGACAAATCTTTGGAAATATTTTTGGCTGTATGAATACTTGTTTAAATAAATAATTAATCAATCTATTTTTTTAAATGGTTATTTATTGAAAAAATATATTGTCAATGTTATTTTACACTGTCTTTGACTTGGTAACGTATTTTTTATGTGTTTTTGAGAATATATTGTGGAAGAATATTACGCGTATAAAGAAGAGAAAAAGGTATACGATAAATTTAAAAGTAATTTAAAAGAAAAGCCAACCATTGAGATTTAATTATTGACTCGGAAGCTTCTATTATTGACACATCGTCTGTTGTTATGTGTAAAATGATACCATTTGTACGATTTTTAGTTGCCTGATCAGCACCAATAACCAAGTCAATTGTAATATTATTTATATCTGAGACGTCATAAGCATTACAATAAATAATTTTTTTATTATTATTGACATTAAATTAAAAACTAACAGTTTAATATTCAAAATTAACAAAATAATATCATTATTATTTGGTGGATAATAATTAAATAAAAATAATTTTCAAATTATAGGATAACTATGCGATGCTCTCAACCAAAGTATACAATGGGTGTCCTGGTCGAGCTAGATTGTTAAATGGAGTTTTGACAATTACTCGAATGCACACAATGCATGATGAACATCCATTGTTAGAAAGTAATATTGCTAAAGAATATGTTAGAAAAAGAGCTGCAGAAACATTGAATCCAAAAAAAATTCTTTACCAAGAATTGTTAGCGTCACGTGAATGTCAAGCAGCAGTCAATCAAGATCCTGACTGGATCCCTGAAAAAATGCATAAAATAATCAACAGGAGTAGAGAATCTGTAGATCTCCCTGACGTACAAAATCTTGATGAATTCCATGATGTTCTAAATTCTCAGCAATGGCACACTTTATTAACTTGTGATGGTGATTTTATGACATCAAATTTATACGTTCTTGATGATCAAAGACTGATGATATTGTTTGATGGTCGTATTATACAACAATTAGTTGATGTTACTGAAATTACCATTTCATCTTCTAGTTATAAATCACCACCAGATACAAGTGAAGTGATAACAGTTCATGCTGTTGAAAATGGAAGATTATACAAATGTCTTTGGTTTTTTGTTTCTCAAAAAACCAGAGATATGTATAATCAAGTGGTAAATTTAATAAATGAACAATTGCCAAATGTTACACGTGTATTTACAAATTGGGACATGGATCTTTTGGAAGTATCTCACCAAGTTTGGCCTGAAGTTTATGCAACTTGGTACTCACAAACAAAATCATATCGTCAAGATGCAACAATCTTTGATATTGATTTACATGATCCCGAAAATAAAGTAATTTTTCGTAAATTATGTTGTTTGTCTTTGATTCCAAGTCAAATGATAATAGAGCTGAATTTATGACAATTGTTGCTGGACTTGATGAACAAAAACTGACAATCTGTCAACCATTACTAGATTGAATTCGCAATTTCTGGCTTGGTGTACTTGGAGCTGATGTAATGAGTTGTCTCGTAAACAATGATCATGTCCAACAACTTAAACTTGGTCTTTATGAAATAAAAAATGATACACTGTTAGATTCTTTGAAAGGTTTTCAAACCATGGAGCCATCTTTATATAAATATATTGGTAAGAAAAAAAAAAATTTATTTATTCCAATTAAATGTTAATATCTTTCTTTCTCTCTCTCTCTCTCTCTTTCTTTTTTTTTTAGCTAATTTATCTTGATCTCATTTGCAAAAAAAAAAAAAAAAAAGAATATATTAATCACTCATTAATTTTGCTTTTATTTATAGAATATATAATTGGAGCTAATCATGAAACTCTCAATGATTTAAGAAGAAATACAAACATCTCTATTCTTTCACCAAAAATCATTGAAAAAAGCAAAGTTTATAAGCAATTGAAGAAACTTTTAGAAGCAATTAGTGGTCAACTTGGATTAGCGAAATTAAGCCACTTCTTTCAAATTTTTCTAAATAATTTGTTGGAACGTCCTCAGCCTTTACCACCAGGTTTTAGAGTAGCTGAAGTAGTTGATATTAATGGTAATTTGAAATAATATATTTTAATTTAAATCAATTTTTTTAATGTTTATAGTTTTATTTAAAAATTAAATTTTCAGGCGAGGATATTTTTGCTGTTAACATTCAAGAATATATCCGGCCAGGTAACAGACAACTGGTTCTCCACCAAGAAAACATGTATCAAGAACATTTACAGCCAAGATATCAACAACAAGAAGCTGAGCAAGTTGGACAACAACAACAACAACAACAACAAGCTGAGCAAGTTGGACAACAAGAAGCTGAGCAAGTTGGACGACAACAACAACAACAAGAAGAACAACAAGAAGAGCAACAACAAGAAGAAGAGCTTGTTGGTATGTTTTTTTTTAATCGACAACTGTTTTACATTTTTATGTTTCATAAATTTTTATTATTTTACAAGTAAACACATGATGTTTTTTTATATTCATAGCAATGAATAATGATGAAAATCCTGGACAAGATGTTGATGAGTTTGGTGTTCAGTTTAATAATCATCAAGGTGAACCTTGCAGTATTTGTGATACTTTGGCAGATCGTGCCTTGGCTTGTCTTCACAAATTTTGTCTTGATTGTCTTCAAGAATGGTCATTAAGACAAAGGACATGTCCATTATGTCGACATCCTTTTTAATTACAGCAACATCATTAATATTATTTTTCACTATGGAATGACCCTGATATGCATTGAAATTTACCGAATTACCTGAAACACTCACAATTTAATATATCAATTTGCAATGAAGGTAGTAAAAATAACATGATTATCAATAATTTGATTATCATAATAGTGGTTATCATGTCTGAGTTTGAGCAGCTACAATTACTGGTGATATTTAACTTTTTTATTATCATATATTAATTTGTAAATGTTTCAGGTCATTTAGGGCCGGTTTTGTAATCCATAGTTACAGTTTTTTGGTATAGTCTAACGTTTCGCTTCCCTATACTATACTATACCATGTTGACTTAACTATGGATTACAAAACCGGCACTTATTAATAACGTAATATCATTTTGATTAAAAAAATTCATAAAGTTGATTAAAAAGTAAATTATTAAACAATTGCTTGAAAATAAATTAAAAATATGAACCACTTTAAAAAGTGTGTTTGATAATTCACACTAAAATAATACAGCAGGTTGAAAAAATGTTAAATTTAATATCAATGTAATAATGATGAAGAAAATTGTCTTAAATTCATTTTCGTTTTATAATTCCATTTATTAATGTAATACTTTTGCTGATAATTGTCATAAAATTGGACCAAACAGTTTAACAATTATTGTGTTTCTTTGAAAAATTTGTATTTGAATTAATATTGTCACTTTCGTGGTTAAAGAAATTCATTTTTGGATGCATTTAATACGAGATTTAGCCATAATTATAAATTAGATTAAAGTACATAATTGATATCGTACAAACTTGTAATAAAAAAAATGGGTACTATTCATGAGTAATGATAAAAATAATAACTATATTACTCATGTAAAATCAAAAAAAAAAAATTTACCATTTATAATAAGTAAATCAAAAAAAATTGTTAAATTCGCAAAGGTTTTTTATACAGTAAAAAAAAAATTACTGTAACTAAAAGTTATTTATTTATATATATAAATATATATAACTTATATAAAAGTTACAACTATCTGTATAAAATAAATGTGAGCTTAACAAAAAACTTTAATAATAAACGAAACTACAAAAATAAATAACAAGAGTAATTTTTAGAAAAAAAAGTAGTAATTTTGTTATCAAATTGTTTCTTCAAGCGGTTCAAGCCATGATACATTATTGAGTGAACACATAAGTTGGTTTATATAACTATCAGTTGTTGATGAACCATCAAAGTTTGATGATACAAAAGTACCTCTCATGTTAATAATATTGCTGGTTTAGTTGATGTTGATGTTGATGATAATGTTGTTTTATGACAATCATTTATTAATTTATCTTTTGAATTTCATTATTTTGAAAATTTTTAATAACAATATTTAATTCATGAGTATGTCCATCGTATATTTTGATGAGCTGCCAATCGAAATGTAAATAATTTCACGATTAAACAATACTTTTTGATCTTCATGATCAGCTCTGTAATCATAATAATAATAATAACTTGAGAATCGTCATTTTAATATCAATAACAAATTTAAACTTACAGTATATATTTAAATGCAATATTTTCTGGACAATTAGAACAAACATGATGTGTTGTTTATTTTGATTCAGCGTACTCATCAGCTGACAGAATGTGACAGCAACAACAATGGCACGAGTGACATCTAGAGTCTTTGAAGCCGGGAGCAATTTTAAAATTTCAGTCGGTAAAATGGTATGTTTTATATCAATATGTCGATAATGATTAATATAGTAGAAACCTACAGCTCACATAAAAAATACATTTTAAGAAAAGTGAATATTAAAGATTTAGAGATCCTATAAAAACTGGCCCTTAGAAAAAGTATATTTTAAATAAAATGGCTACAAGTAATTATATCATATAAATTTATTGATCATTATAAATTAATTGTATCATAAATTTTATTTTAATAATTAAAATAATTAATAAATTTTATTTCTAATAAATAAGTTGTTTTATAATAATGTTATTTTAAAATTTTTATTTCTTTGTCAACCATTTTATTTTAATCATCTACAAAAATATCTTGACAGTTTTAAGTTTCTACTAGAAAATTTTATGACTTGTGAGGACGGCCAGAAAAAAGCATTTGAGAATCGAGCCCCTGAGTTCAAGTCGAGTAATGTCAATTATTTATCGTAAAAATATAGAATTCTTAATTGTATTTCATCAAGGGGTTTTACGAGTTTTTAAGTTGAAGAGTGAGTCAACATTTTCCCTCTGTTTTTCGTCTTTTTGATATGCTATTTTTCGGGTGTCAGAGATTGAACACTCGGCAGATTGAACACTCAAGAATTGAACGTTCCTAGATTGCACTTTCAAGAATTGAACATTCCTAGATTGAACATTCATAGATTGGACATCGGCAGATTGAACACCCCTGTCGGTAAATAGCCAAAATTGAATTCTCATATGGTAAATCAGTTTATTTTAGTTATTTCAACATTATAAAGATGTCGTTACCATTAGCATTTTGGTCTCTATAAAGAAAAATTGGCCGTATGGGCTGGTACCCAGGCTGTATAATTTTTTTTGTACATATTTGTACATTTGTTAATTAAAATAAAAAAAAACTACAAAGAAAATCAATTTGGAGTATTAATCAATTAATTTAGCTACATACTTTTCTTCGCTATTTCTGCCATAATTATATGATTAAATCAGTATTGGCAAATATATCTAAGAAAGGGATGTAACCGAATAAAGTAATTCGTAGTCAAGAATCAAGATTAATTCCTCAGCCTTTTACATAATAGTTTCAATTTATTATAAAAAATGTTGTTCTGGAATTAATCTATAGACTAATAATTTATTTATTGGGTTACATCCTTTCCTGAGCAACATTTGGCAATATCTTTTTGATTAAATAATTATGGCAAATGTAAATAATGTCATTCCACCTTTTTTTGATGAATCAATTTATAATGAAATATAACATGGGAAAAAAATATAAATAAATTGAAAACTGACACATAAAATAGAAAATCTTCCGTTTTAATCAGCTTGGCTATTGAAAATTGCACTAAAAAATCATGACATTAAAAAGTAGCGTATATAATTTTATATGTCTATCAACATATTTTTTTTTCAGTTATTTGACTTTTTTTTAAATAAAAAAGGTTTCAATATTCCTACAGACAATAAATAAAAAAAAAATATAATTCATTTTGTAATTTTTTTTTGATCGAATTCAAAAAAAAAAATAATGATTAAAAATTATGCAAGTAAAATGTAAATTCAATTAATTTTTTAACATATTTCTTTTTATACTTTTTATTTTTTCAATTATTTCATACTTTTTATTATTAAAATATTATTTTGGCAATGGTCATAGGATATTTTAAACAAATATTACTTATAATAATAATAACAAAAGTAAAAATAATGAAAATAAAAAATTGACAAAATAAAACACAGAGCGATAATAAAAATTATTTAATAATATGTATATCCAAAATCAGCACCGTTTAATAAATGTGTTATTGAAAATTACCAGATTATTATGATGTTAATGAAAATCTAATTTGTCTATCTATCAAAATTTTTTTTTATTATTATTAATCAATATATAATAAAGAGGATGGAAAAAAAGTTGATTCAACGTTGCAAAGTTTACAAACAAAAAAATTATTTTTAAGAAATTCTGATATAATTTGTTATGTTGTGATTCAGCTAGTAAATTGATATAAACAAAAGAAAAATAAAAAACTATTTTAGATTATTTTTTTCTCTGTTTTTTTGTCTTTTTTCATATTCAGGCTCATATTTTTCTGGTGCTGCAATCAATTTAAAGTCTGTATCTTTTTGTCTTTTTTTTTCTTTTTCCTCTTTTTTTTCTTGTTCATGTTCTTGTTCTCGTTTTTTTTTTTCTTCTTCCATTTCCCAACCTCTCGTGTTTATTATATTGTTTTGCATCTCTTCGGTCGCTACTTGATATAAAAATGCTTCCACGTCAATCCTTATGAAATTAATAAAATAAAATATGAATGTTTAATAAGTTAAATTAAAAGTTTTCCATTCAAAGAAGTCTAGCAATGGCAATTTAGCTATTGATGGTTCAGCTGAATGTCTGAAGCATATTTTCAGATAATTTGTGAATTCAAATGTACTTACTCTCCGTTTTGTAATTTTTTTTGTGCGCCTCTTATTCTTTTATTTTTTTCATCGCTTTCTTGCTGTCGATTGATTCTGTGAAATCTTGTCGGCTGTGTCATTTTTACAGCTTCAGTGGCTATGATATTGTGAATATTATCTGCAAAACGAAAAGATCTTAATTTTTCTTTGTTAACTTTTTTTTAATTATGACGGTTTTCAATTATTAATATCGTTTATTAAAATTGATAATAAATTTTTTCATTTCACGAAACTAGAAAATTATTGCGAAAAGAAAAGAAAGTACAAAACAAATATAAGTTAGTAAACTTTTATACTCACATAAGAAATTCCCTAAGGTTGGTCTTCGATGGCCACCCAGTCCAAGGCCCATCCTTATTCCAAGTGAATGATTGAAAGACTCCGATTTATTATTCGTTCTCGTTATACTCCCGAAGCTCGAAAGTAAATGTGGCTTGTTTAACCACTGGTTAACAACATATGTTTTAAATTTTTCTAAATCAGGCCAATTTTTTTTATGCTGATCAATTAATTCAGCGATTACTTCCAAGCCTTTTCTGATATCGTGTTCCGGAAGCAATGGAATATTCCGACATGCATAAAGGATTTCCTTGGGAGCTTTTTTACGATGCAGTTTTTTATTTCCTTTACTTTGCTTTTCTTTCTTTTTATCGTTATTTTCTTTAATCTTATCTTTTTTCTCTTCATTTTCATTATTATTTTCTTCATTTTCATCATTATTTTCTTCATTTTCATCATTATTATCTTCATTTTCATCTTTTGTATCCAACTTTTGTTTTTTTTTTTCGACGAGGTTTAATTCATCCCAACGTTTTGTTATTGCCTAAACGAAGAAAAAATTAAATTTCTCGGTCACTGGCCACTATTATTTCAATTTATTACAGAAAATAAATCCGACAAAATAAATCCAGACAAATAAACTTGGAGAAAATAAATCGCGACAAAATAAATTAAAAAAAAAAAAGTCTGCACAAAATATATTTAAAATAAGAAAATTGTTACATGAATGAGGGGGTGATTTTCAGGTCATGAAGAGGGGCTGGGGGGGGGGCAAAGCCCTCCAAATCTGCTGATTTATAATTTTAAAAAACAATTTCAATGAATTCTTGATAGAATTTTTAATTTTATTTATTTATTTATTCGATATTAAAGAAAATTTATTTTGTCCAGATTTATTTTGTCGCGATTTATTTTTTTTTTATTTATACAGCTTCCTTTCCTGAGCAATCACTTTTCCTATAGCTTTTTATTTATTTAAATTGATGAAAAGCTATGGTACAAGTGACAGCTAAGGAAAGGATGTTGTTTACCTTTTAATTTAGATAAAAATAATTTTGCCAAAGAAATTAACAGGTAAACAACATCCTTTCCTTAGCTGTCACTTGTCCCATAGTTTTTTATTTATTTAAAAATCTAAAAAGCTAAGTGACAGCTAAGGAAAGGATGTTGTTTACCTGTTAATTTCTTTGGCAAAATTATTTTTATATGAATTAACAGGTAAACAACTTTCTTTTCTTAACTGATATTTTTTCTATACGTTTTAATTTATTTAAAAATATAAAAAGCTATAGGAAAATTGGCAGCTACGGAAAAGGTGTTGTTTACCTGTTAATTTCTTTGGCAAAATTATTTTTATATAAATTAACAGGTAAACAACTTCTTTTTCTGAGCTAGTATTTGTGCCATAGCTATTTAATAATTTAAATAGATAAATATCTGAAGGAAAAATATTATCTAGGGGAAGAAAGTTGTTTGCCTGTTAATCTATAAACAATTAATTTAGCCATGAAAATAACATGCAGGCAACAACATTTCCTTAGATTATATTTTTCCGATAGATTTTTATTTACTTAAATTAATAAATATCTATGGAAAAAATATTATCCAAGGAAAGAGAGTTGCCTACATGTCATTTTCCATGGCTCAATTAATTGTTTACAGATTAGCAGGGAACAACTTTCTTTTCTCAGATAATATTTTTCTTATAGATATTTATCTATTTAAATTATTAAATAGCTATGGCACAAAAACTAGCTCAGCAAAAGAAGTTGTTCACCTGTTAATTTATATAAAAATAATTTTGCCAAAGATATTAACAGGTAAACAACATCCTTTCCTTAGCTGCCACTTTTCCTATAGCTTTTTATTTATTTAAAAATTTTAAAAGCTATGGGAAAAGTGATAGCTAAGGGAAAAAAGTTGTTGGGCTGTTAATTTTTATAAAAATAATTTTTCCAAAGATATTAACAGGTAAACAGCATCCTTGTCTTAGCTGTCACTTTTCTTATAGCTTTTTATCAATTAAAATAAATTAAAAGCTATGGGAAAAATATCAGCTGAGGAAAGGATGTTGTTAACCTGTTAATTTCTTTGGAAAAATTATTTTTTATATATAAATTAACAGGTAAACAACTTTTTTTCCTGAGCTACTATTTGTGCCATAGCTATTTAATAAATAATAATTCAAATAGATAAATATCCATGGGAAAAATATTATCTAAGAGAAAAAAGTTGTTTACCTATTAATCTATAAAAAATTAATTTAGCCATGAAAAATAACATGTGGACAACTCCCTTTCCTTAGATAATATCTTTCCTCTAGATTTTTATATATATTGAAATTAATAAATAGCTATAGAAGAATCGGTAGCTGAAGAGAGGATGTTGTTCACCTGTTAATTGATATAAAAATAATTTTGCCAAAGGAATTAACAGGTAAACAACTCCCTTTCCTTAGATAATATTTTTTTCATAGCTATTTATTAATTCAAACAAATAAAAAGCCATGGCACAAATTGTAGCTCAAGAGAAAAAGTTTTTCACCTATTAATTGATGAAAATTTAATTTAGCCATGGAAAATAACATGTAGGCAACTCTCTTTGCTTAGATAATATTTTTCCCATAGCTATTTATTAATTCAAATAAAAAAAAATGAAAAACTCTCTTTGCTTAGATAATATTTTCCCCATAGCTATTTATTAATTTAAATAAATAAAAATCTATAGGAAAAATATTATCTAAGGAAAGGGAGTCGCCTACATGTTTTTTTCCATGGCTAAGATAACTTTTTATAAATAAACAGGTAAACAACTTCCTTTTCTGAGCTACTATTTTTCCTATAGCCATTTATTAATTTAAATTAAAAAAAATCGAAATTATGTAACTTATTTTTTAATCAACAATAGCCCAATCAATCTTTTTGTCATTTCACAATAATCTTAATTCATTACAATGAAAAAATTGTAGACATGGTTTAGTCTAGAGTTCATCCAACAAAAAAAATTAAAACATTGTCAGTTGCGTCCGTGATTTAGTTGGTTTAAGCATGAGGTTAGAGATAGGTCGATTTAGGTAGCGTTTAGGGTGTAGGGGTTCGATTCCCGGCCGATGTCACAGTAAAAAAAAAAAAAAAAAAAAAATAATCGATATCATATAATTTAGTCTTTGTTTCATTATTTTTTTATTTATTTTATTTTATTATTGTCTTTAAACCTAAGAAAGACAATGCAGGACGATCGTCTTTCTATAAAGATAACCGTTTTTTAAAGAAAGAAAGACTACGAAAAACGATCGTCCTTTAAAAAGAAAGACAACCATGTGAGTTTCTTCAGTCCTGCATCGTCTTGGAAATTAGACGGATAAGGACTGTTGCAGGACAAAGAGAACTCGCTGGCTTTGAAAAATTTTTACTCGGGGGAGTAAAGAATGTTAAATAATTTCGATTTTTGATGACAATAATAATAATAATAATAATAATAACCTGCGAGTAATGAAACCAACATCCTTGAACTTTTACTTTTGGAAACTGGTAACTAAATGCAAGGATCGCTGCTTGCTCAAAATCAGTATATATGATTTCAAGATTTTTTTCTAAGCCAGGAGCTTTTTCTTTCAGGTAGTTCAAAATAGCACTGTATGTACCGTGATTAGCGTTAGTGCACCAAGCAAAACCCACCAAACAAGTCTACAAAAAATTGTCCATTTATACTGATGTATTAAATAAATTATATTCTATTTGAATTGCATTATACATGTCTATGTGTGTATTGGTATACTACATATATGTATCGTACTGTGATATGTATTTCATACCTTCTCTGATCCATGCTCATCCATCAAAATATTCCACATTTGCATTGACTCTGGTTTGTCTGGAACGACCTGAAACGATGAAACATGGTATAACTTGCTGTAATATAAATGTATTTCTCAATGATATCAATTTTTTAATTAATTTTAATAAATTTTTTCTTTTTTAATACATTTGGCACAAATTAATTCGTAGTGTAGATTATTTTTACAGCATTGTTTTATCTTTAATAAAAATTATTGTGTCAAATAAATTTATTACTCTGAAAAAAAAGTACTTCGGTACTTAAATTTTTTTTTAAAAATATTATAGTAATGGTATAAATTTATATTATTTTTGCTACAATTATATAATAAAAAATCTAAATGTAGAAGAAAATACCTTAAAGTTTCCATCGATGTACAATGCCTTAGCATTGTTCAGGCGAGACAGTGCAGTCTCGTCACTAAACCATAAAACAGTCCCTTCCATTCTATTGTCGGGAAAAATAATGTCTTGATAATACTTTTTATGAAGAGGGTGATTTTCTAATAAAATTGATAAACTTTCTAAGGTTTCCACACCACTCATCCAGTACGATTTTCGTTCATGATTGATGATATTTCCAACTCGTCCTAACGAAATGTAGCTGGCAGCTTTTGGATGCCTGGATGAATAAAACAATGGTACAAAAATATAAATAAATTGAAAACTGACACATAGAATGAAAAATCTTCTATTTTGGAAATCATCATGGAAAAAATTATCCATTAAAAATTTTTTTAGTACGTTTACGTTCAGTGTTAAAAAATAAATAAATAAAAATTCAATTACACTATTAATACAAGTAATGGAAAAAGGAAAATATTAGTAATTAATTATTATTAGTAATAAAGCACATACTAATTTAATAGAGTAAAAGTTTATTGATGCGGTTATAAATATAAAAAGTCAATTTAAGTTATAAGAAAAGCTAAAACAAATTTAAATTATTTTTAACATTATTGATATAGAATAAAATAATATTAATTAAAAAAATTAAAGTAATTTTTTATGTTTAAAATTGTTTCTCAATAAATTTTAAAGAATTACATAACAAAAAAAAAAAATAAGAAAGGCACAAAAGTAGATGTTATAGTGGAAAATAGCTTGTCAACTTACTTTGCTGCCACTCAATCATAAATCATGTGAACAGTTCCAGAATATTTAGCTGCTTCTTTTATATCTTCTATCATTTTCGAAATGAGTGAAACATCTGGTGGAGGTTTGTGCTGATGGCCCTTTTTTTTCAAATCAAGAATTAATTTATTTCGACTGTCTCGCGTAATTTGCACTCCGCAATTGTAAAATAGGTCTCTAGAACTTGCGCAATAGTAAGTTTCCTTACTGCAATAGTTGCTTGGCCGTTTATAAAATATATGTTGTCGACAGATATATTTTTTAGAATCTGCATTTTCTCCATCTACTTCTATCAATTCTTCTTCAACCTGAAATTTGCAGTATACTGTTATTAATTACTGGATTTAATTAATAAGTAATTATAGTGGAGAAGATTTTATAATTACCAATTCTTCTTTAGTCATCGTACAGCACACATAAAAAATATATAGAAGAAAAATGGAGAAAAACTCAAGCCGACTGTATGTAACTTTCGAGAGATATATATAGACTACCTGAAACCAAGTTGAGATAGAATACCCAAAGTCAGAGGTTGAGAAAAATAGAGAAGGGATGACCAATAGAAAGATGGTAACAGCATATATTTTTTGCTGCTGCTGCTGCAAGTTAGGAGATAGAAAAGGGTTGACCAATAGAAAGATTGTAAACTATATTTCTCTGACTGTTGCAAGTTTCGAAATGACCAATAGAAACATTGTGAAAACATATTTCTTTTCTCATTTCTTTCTCTCACTCTCTTCGTTGAATTCTAAATTTTTTGAACGTAAAAAAAGTTTAGTTTTCCTTTATCTACTTATATTGAATTTATAAAAATAAAATGATATATATATATAACTAGGAGAAAAAAAAATCTTTTAATTTTTTTTGACCCCATACGTATTCCTTGAATTTTTTTCAGCCCCATACGTATTGCTTCAATTTTTTTTGACCCCATACGTATTGCTTTAATTTTTCTTAGCCCCATACGTATTGCTTTAATTTTTTTTCAGTCCCATACGTATTGCTTTAATTTTTTTTAGCCCCATACGTATTGCTTTAATTTTTTTTGACCCCATACGTATTGCTTTAATTTTTTTTAGCCCCATACGTATTGCTTTAATTTTTTTCAGCCCCATACGTATTGCTTTAATTTTTTTTGACCCCATACGTATTGCTTTAATTTTTTTCAGCCCCATACGTATTGCTTTAATTTTTTTCAGCCCCATACGTATTGCTAATATTATTCTATCACGTTAAAAAAATGTAAAAAACTAATTTTTAAAAGCTTTATATAAAATACTAAATAACGATCATCAAGAAATAAATTTAAATTGATCAATTAAGAAAATAAAAAATAACAAATTTAAAAAAAAAAAATAAAAAAATAAATAAATCACACTATTTCAGCTAATTTCACAATAAACAAAAAAAATAATAACAAAATAAAAACCTTTCAACGTGAAGTTAGCTGAAATGAAGTGATTTTTTTAAATAGGATTATTTTATTATTCTTGAAATTTGATGATATTGATAAATTATTAACAATATAAAAGTAATTAAAAAATAAATAAACGAATAATTCCGTAACAAAAAAAAAAACATAAATATTTTTTTTCGATGCGTATTAAATCGGTGAAAAATAGTTTCTTGCCCTTGACCGTTTCTTGGACCAAGGTAAATTCTCGTCAAACAATATTGTTTGTGCACAGTATATTATTTAACTTTTACATTTTAAAAGAAAAATTTTTCTCGAAGAAAAAAAATTCATCAGGTAAAAGTATTTTGACTGACAGAGAACATTATTTTTTTCGTCTATCTCTCTTTTCTTTTTTTTTTTTTTTTTTTTCATGGTTTAATTTAGGTTCTGTTTTTTTTTTTTTTTTTTTATTAGTACTTGAGGGAATAAGATAATTCAAATAATATTCAAGCTTCAACCAATATATAAAATAAATGAAAGATAAATAAAGCAGGAAAACTCAAAGAGCGAGGTTACAGATTCTTAGCAAAAAAAATTTTACCTGAGTGTCCTTCCTTTTCTTGGAAAATTTCCTTTAAAATAATTTATTTTACCAAGTGAACGGAAAACCTTCACAGGCAAAGTATATAATATTTCGTTATGACATAAAAAAACCATTAGCCACTGTGACTAATTTTTCTTTCTGAAAAAATTTAACATCTAAACCTTCAAGAGTTTTAATGTATTCTTATTTACGTTTATCTTGGCAGTGTGGAAAAGAAAGAATTGCGCTTTTTTTCAGATTTTTGTTTTTGTTGCTATTTTATATATTCTTCTCAAGATGCTTGTATCGATAGACACAGTTTTGAAGGCCTTTAATATTAACTTGACTGTATGGTTGACAATGTGGCCACAGAATTAGGTCATGACTGAAAAAGTTAATAATAATTGTGATAAAAATATAATTATATATTGTTGATTTTTTTAATGTACAAAAAAGCCCTTGGTTCCATGAAAAAATTTCTTTATTTTTTTTTTTAAATAACACTCAATCTTTTTTCTTATTTTTTTAAAATATATTTTATATTCTCATCATTTAATTTATTATGTTTTTTTTATATTTATATTTAAACAATATTTTTTCAATTTTTCAATGACGCATAACGTAAATAAAGTAAATTTTCTCAAGTAGAATTTTAAGTGTTGGTGGTCTACATTTTATCGTTTTTCAATGGAAAAAGAAGATAAAACCCATATGTTGTTTTTGTAAATATTTTTTTTCAATCGTAAATTATTTTTGGATTATAGAAAATAAAAATGAAGTTTCTATTTTTTATTTCCCATAATAAAAAAAAAATAAAAAAATAATGTGTCTACAATTCGAAAAATAAAAAAGTATATGATTTCATATTTATCAAACTATATTGTCATATATTTCTTTATAAACGACATTATCTAATTGAATAATGAAAGATTAAACATTCAATATTAATTGAAATATTAAAATCTTATTCTTATTATATACTACTCTTAATTCATATTATAAAAGTGTATATTTTAAGAACAATAAGGTAAATAAAAATTCGAGATATATTTGTACAGATAAAAATAAAAATATTTACATTTATTTGTAAATAAATAATCAAAAAAAATTAACCTTTGTGTATGTTTTTCAGGAATAAGCTCATAACCATTAAAGTAGCCTCACAGTAATAAGCGTATAATATTTTGGCCTTCGGTATTGACTACCCATAAAATCAAGTGTTTGTAAACGACCACCTGTGGTCTGCCTTTGTGCAAGGATATCTTTTACATCCTTACATTTTAGAAAAATATTTGTCTTTTATCAGCGTATAAAAATAAAAAAAAAAAAATTTCCATTGTGCCTGATATTTTAATGCCATATCTTTAACATTCACAAATCAGTCAGCACAAAAAAATATAAGGGAAACTAATCTCTCCTTAATTTCTGATCAATATTTGCCATAATAAATAATATATATGTGTATAAATAATATATACATATAAGAGCATTTCACAGGCAATCCCCGCTTTCCCACAACTACCGCAAAATAGTGTAGGATCTATTTCTCATTGTCTACGCGTCTATCTATTTCTTACCAATTTTCCATTTTTTTTTTTTTATTCATTTACCTTCTTATTTCTTCCATTATTATTATCATCATTTCATTATATTTTTTATCTTGTTTCTGTTTGTATTATTTACTTTCAATTATAATTGTTGTTGTTTTTTTATTATTAAATTTGAATTATATTGTTTTAACATATAAACATTATTAACAATGAAAATTTATTTTTTTTTTAGCTTAATTAAAAGTAGAATAACTTTTGTAAAAAAAATTCTAATAAAATAAAAATCTTTGTAAAATATTTTAAAGGATAAAAACAAAAAAAATACATAATTTTATTTGAATGTAAAACTTGATTATTTACTTATTTTCAAGTAAAAAAGTAAAAATTTTTGTATTATATATTATCCATTTACTTTTGAAGTAGCTTTTACAAACTGTCATGTCAAATTCTTTATGAAATTGTCGTTAAATGACATTGAATTTGCTTAACATTTTATTTTGTTTTCTATCTCGATTTTCACAAGAACCAAATTGAACAAAACTACCTACTTCTGTTCCGGGTATCCACCCCCAATTTTTTTTTGCCTTTTTCTCACTTTTTCTCTCAGCCACTTTATTTTTTGTCTCATTTCTTTTGCCGACAATTTATTTAACGGCATTCTTGAGTTGGGTAAAAAGCAGTCTGTTATGTAAAAATGTAAAAAAAAAAATCAATTATCAGCATCTTACCAGTAAAAAACGAAATAAAAACTCATCATTTTATTGAAAAATTTTCTTTTATACAATATATATATATATATATATATGTATTTGATATTTAATTAAAAAATTATAATAATTTATTGGGAAAAGAAAAAGAAATAAAAAAAAACTACAATTGTCAAAGCTCAAGAAATAAAAATCCTATTTTTTTTTTTTTAAATTATAAAAGAAAGATAAAACAATAATTGTCAA
Source organism: Aphidius gifuensis (assembly GCF_014905175.1). Classification (NCBI taxonomy): domain Eukaryota; kingdom Metazoa; phylum Arthropoda; class Insecta; order Hymenoptera; family Braconidae; genus Aphidius; species Aphidius gifuensis. Next base: position 10,936,725 of record NC_057790.1, read on the forward strand.
TAATATCTTTCAATTATTGCTCAAAGCATTGTGTGTTTACAAAGGTACAAAATGAAAATTATAAAGCAATAAGTTTGCCAACATTTTTCTTTTTTTTTGCCTGTTATTATTTGCTTTTTTTTTCTTTTTCAATTTCTATTCTTTTCCTTCTAATCTTCTTCTCACCTATGTACCTCTTTTTTCTAAAGTGGAAAATCTCTTTTGTTACTCCCAAAATTTCAATTTGCAATACTTTGTTATTTTTATTGAGGGTACTCAATAAAATACTATTTATTTATTCATTTATTTATTTATTTATTTTATTTATTTTATTTATTTTATTTATTTTATTTATTTATTCATTAAATTTTTTTTTTTTCTATTTGATGTTATTGGTATTTGTTTTATTAAGTAAAAATTATTATTTGGTATTTTTTTCTGTTTATATAAATTATCCTAAATAATTCTATTTTTTCATTGAAAAAATAATTTTAATAATTGAAAAAATAGTCATGGTATTTGTTTATAAGGCTAATATAATATTACAGCAAATGATAGTTTATTGTTAAATATTTAATTATTTGAAATATCAACTTTAGTTGATAGTTGATAGTCGATAGTTAAATATAAAGTTTTAATGCATGCAATTGACAAATCAATATGTATAAAAATTTTAAGAATGAGTTGTCAAGTAATATTTGTAAGATCAACTATATTTTTAATTCAATCATTGAAAATAAATTCATGGCATATCTTCATAGTGATATGAAGTTTGTATTTTAGTAGAGGAGTTATAAGAGTTCTGGCACACTTAATATTCATGGGTGGGTGGGTGGAGTGGGTGGCCAGGTGGGTGGCGCGCGAGGGTGGTTGAGGGAGAAGGTAGTGAAAGGCAGAAGACGCGGCATCATTTTTTTTTTGTGTGAGGGTGGTTGAGGGAGAAGGAAGTGAAAGGCATAAGACGCGCCGCCATGTTTTTTTCTTTGGAAAAATAAAAAAAAGTGTTTTGAGTGGGATTTGAACGGTGGATGTTCAAAGTGAAAGTCCAGCACGCTATCCTCAGGACCACGGCAGCAACTTGATGTGATGGAAATGAGTGAGGTGAGTGATACTTTGTATTAAAATGTGGTTTGTTGCAGAGTGGAATTTTTTTTAATTTATTGTTTATAATATTATTTTATCATATTATTTCTAAATAAAAATTATTTTAAAACCAAGTAGAGCGGGAGAGATTTTTTCAATAGTGGGAGTAATTTTAAAAGAGAAAGAACTTGGTTTAAAATTAATATTGTGGAAAAATATTATTAGTTAGATTTTCTACATCTTAGAGTCTACATCATTTATCAAAAAAAAAAAAATAATAAAAATGTCTGCATTTATCGATTTCCAAGGTTTTCAAGAAGATCAAGGTTTATTCGTGTTAAAAGAGCTGGCTATTCAACCATTGAGCTCTAAACTTAAACGAATAGTTAAAATATTCAAACCACCTTGTGAAAGAACTCAATTAAGTGATAAATTCAATAAAATTATATCTAAATGTGAATCAACCTATCATGGTATGTGTTGGGAGTTTGGCAGTGAAGAATATAGCGAAATCGCAAATATTATTAATCAAGAAATTGAAAAATTTTCATACTTATTTGTAAAAGGTGAAGATAAAAAAAAGTGGTTAGCTTTTGTTATACGCAATAATCCAAAAACAATTTTCAACTTAAATGAGCTAGGGTGCCCTGATATAAAAATATTAGAAGAAGAACATCCAGCTATACGGCATTCACAGATGCATTTACACTGTGAGTCTTATAAATGCTCTCTAGAAAACGTTGAACGGATAAAGTCATGGTATATTAAGACTTTTACAACAAAAGCCAATATGAAAAAATCAATAATACATTTTTGTGGTGTGGATAATATTGCGGATTTAGCTCAAGCTGAAATTAGAGAACTTCCGATAATGGCAATTATCAAATTTGGTTCTCACCAAATAGATGAAATCTGGGATAAATTATCTGAAAAACAAAAGAAAAATCCAACAATTTTAGGATTAAGAAAATGCACTCAACATCCTCTACAAAATGATTTGGATTCAACAGATGACTTTGGACTTTTCTTACACGTAGCAAGGAAAGATTGTTCAAAATGTAGAGAAGAAAGTTCAAATATCGAATCATAATGTAAAATAAATATTGCAATAAATAAATAGCTTTAAAATATATATATATAATTGCTTGTTGTTTGCTTTTTATTTGAAATAAATGTATATTTTAATTGTTTAGATTTAGATTGAGCTCCATAATATATATAATGTATTATGAAACAGGTTCAAACACGTTTGTGCTCGACTATTTCAACATAGCAATGTAAAAAAAAAAAATTATTTTTTCCCAAACATTCACAGGTTTCACTATTTTTCAAATCCAATATAATAGGGAAAAACTTATGCATGGGAGGAGTCAAAAATCTTTTAAATATGAAGGAGGATAAAATTGAAAGAATTTAAGGTACCGTTGCATATTTTGAATTGGATAGTAAACAAACCTTTCAATCAGAAAAGGTCGATGCAACTCTACAAATTTTTCAGGTCAAGAAGATATAAATTCTTTCAAAATATAAAATTATTTTTTCCTAAATATTCACAGGTTTCACTATTTTTCAAATTCTATATAGTATAGAAAAACTTGTGTATGAGAGGAGTCAAAGATCTTTCCAAAATATTTGAAGGAATTTAAGATGCTTTCACATATTATTTTTTATTGATTTATAAACTAACCGTTTACCTGAATAGAAAAATCTTTTTTTTTTTTTATTATTTCGATAGGCTTGATTGCTTTTTAAAATCCGATTTATTTACGAAAACCTGCTAGAATAGAGATATATATTTTTCTTTTAAATATTTAACCTAATAAAGATCAATATACATAAATTAAGCATCTTCTATCTAGATTGCTTCACTTATTTCCCACACAATATTATTTTTTCAACATATCTAAACTAATGGAAAAATAATGTGATACTTAGAGGGGATATTTGGTTTGTATTATAAATATGGATGTTTTTAACATCAGTAGCATTAGTTCTCTCAGGAAATCTAAAGATTCAACAACAGTTCTCAACTGGTAAGTTTTCATATAAATAAATAAATATATATTTTATATACATATATATATATATATATATGAATATTATATCTATAATAAATACTAATTTCTTCATGTATATAAATAATTTTGTTTTTAGAATTCATAAAATAGCGTTCACAAAGACAAAGCAGCTTCAAAGAGGTAAACAACGCAAAGTTATAAAAGATTTATCAAAAAATTTAGCATACAGAATCACCAAATTGCTCAAGTTTGATTCTGGAAAATTCGGAGCTGCAGCCACAGTAGAAATAGACAACGCTTATTACCTGTATTTACCTAAAAGATTCGCCACTCTCTTCTCAAACGATGAAAACGAATATTTGGAATTACAAGAAGCAATAAAAGAAGGCAGTTTAATTATGACGTGCAGCGGAGAGAATAATCGTGATATAAAATTCGATAATTGTATTATAATGGACTCTGACTTTCAAGAACCTATTTCAACAGAAGAAATAAAATCATAAACAACAAATTTAATAGTTTTCAAATTATTTATTTATTTTTTTCACCTTAAACCTTTCAATTATTATTATTATTATTATTATTATTATTATTATTATTATTATTATTATTATTATTATTATTATTATTATTATTAATTTTATAAGTTTTTATTGAAATTTTATTTTTTAACTTAATTTATGAACTATTCCGCTGATTGGTTTATACTCAATAATGTTGTCATGTAAAATTAAACAATAAGCTGAAGTTCCTCCAGGAAAATTGTTCTTCGATTCAAATTCAAGACGAACATCAACTGCTCCAGTTTTTAATAACTCATTTTGTTTGCTGCAATCAATCACAGCCAATGGACATTGAGTTATGAAAGAATCTTTTGATAGTGATTCTATTTTTGTTGCATAATAAGAGTCAGTAAAATTATTATACATCTCATACAACATAGAATATTGATTTTTTTCAATATCGAGATTTAAATTTCCATATGGATATATGGAAGAATTAAGATATAATTTCACATTTGTTAAATTACAATGATCAAAATTCCCAGCATTTTTCGTCCAATCATTTTTTCTATTCGTTTGAAAACCAAGAATAACAAAACGAGGTTTTTCCAACTGTGAGCTAGTTTTTACAGTCCATATTATTTGATTAGTTGTTGGAATTATTCATATAATTCCCAGCTTCTAAATCCAATAGATATTATTGGGTCCTTTTGTATATATTTCATCATTTCCATTTTATTTCTATTTGATAGCATTATATATGGCATCAACCATTCAATTTTTGAAATTGTTAATTTAAAAGCTGGCATTGCTGCAACTTCTTGATGTTTAACTATTGCATTTACATCAGAGCGAGATCTTACTAAAATAATTTCATGTTTAGCATTAACTATAATTTTTTGATAGTCTTCTGCAAAACCGAGAAGCATTTTTAACGGTACACAGAAATCGAAATATCCATTATTATTTGTTAAATTTATATCCTCAATTTGATTAAGCCATCCAGCGTTTTCATAATTTGTTTTTGAACTTAATGATAAATAGTTTTTCATTGAGGTTGTAATACCAAGATTTTTTGATTTATCAATTAAAACTCCATTTAATTCATAACGCATTTCTTCAAATAAAAAACACATAGCATTGCTAACTAGCTGAATGCTACCTATTGGATCAATACCATTCGCTGCACTCAATTTACCACTAATGTGGATGGCGCTCTTTGACGGCAATATAAACAAATCTTGATTTTGAATTAAAATTCTTATTTCATCGCTGTTCTCATAGCTAGATGATCCAAAAGGCTGATGTGCATGAATTTCATAGTTTGATATATCATCACTAAAATGAACTGGCGCATTAATATCGAGAATATTTTCTTCACTCATTTTGACTCGCGAAACAGTTTAAACAAGTTATATTAATCCAATTAAAATTTATCGTCCAGTATTTTTTAGTTTGAGACCTAGACTTTTTAGGTAATTTATATTTTGAGGTGTTAACTTCTTTGATGTTTGATTCAGACTGACTGGTGCTTTCCATGATGTGTTGTTTTTATATGAAAATCCTCTTTTTATTGCACGAGAATTAAATAAAATTCCCATCTCTATAGTTTTACATGTAATGTAATCGTGATTGTTTCACCGCGAAAATTAACAGGTCGCCCTTTTTGATCAACAATTCGTATTTGTAAATGATCAATTGTTTTAACACTAATTGGCAGGTAAATTGGTGATGCTGGCACTTCAATTATTTTATATCCTGGCGGTACCGTTGGAAAAAAACTATGTATTGTGTGAACTTTTTGATTGTTAATGTAAGCCCCTGTTGTTATGTTACATTCAATTCGCAGTTGATTGATTTGAAAAATATTCACTGGCACATTTGATTCATATATTTGATTAGGGGTAAATATTTGCGGTTGAAAACCAAGTAACTGTGCTGGTGATTTTGGATGGGTAAAATCAATGTGTTTACGAGTTTTGATTTGCGAATGGAGTGTATTATTATTAGAACTTAATTCAATCCCGTGCGGTTTCAAAATCACAGCAAGATCTTTAATCTCATAACTTCCAGTAGGAATTATAATTTTCTCTTTTTCACCCTTATTCAAACTTGCAAATTCGATTGTGTTATTATTTTCATCAATATTTGGTATTGAATTGGATGACAAAAAAGAAATAAGAGCTAATGAATAATTTTTTTCACTTGATAATTGTATTGGTGGAAAGTATTGAGCTTCGAGAACGGATGATATGCCAGTTAAGGTCAACGTTAACATCTCCAAAGTTTATAGAAGACTAACGCTAAATTTATTTTTTATTCTACTTTTATACTTTTTCAGTTAAAAATTTTAAACATAAATGACCACAATTAAAAGTATCCCAATCTTGATAACGCTCATAATTATAATTAATGTTGCCAACATCGAGATATCTGACGAGTTCTTTTGGTGGTTGCAGGTTACCAAAGCTATCAAAATACATTGCTAAACTTTTGTTCAATTTTTTATATGCAACCCAATGAGTTCCTGCATTTTTTTTATCATCCAAATTAACAATTCCTGATTCCTTTTTCCAAGAGCCGCTTTTTGGCATATCATTACGCATAAAAACTCCTCTAAAATTTTGAATTTTTAATTGTTTAGCAAATTTTAATATATCTAGGTCAGTTAGTGCTCGTTGAGGCAACATCAATTCAAGTTTTTTGGAGACAAGTAGAGCCCAAAACCACTTTTATAAGGTGCCAAACGCAGCCCTTTACCCATTGAAATTGTTTCCATCATCTTGTTGTGTCTTTTATTTTCTTCTAATTGGTCTTTATTTGCTTTTACTGAATTCATGGCTTTCACAATACCAGAAGCGCCACCAGCCAGTCCCCCTATAGCAGATAGAGCTGATAATATTGGGATTAAAAGTGGCAATGCTCCGCCACTAATATTATCTGAAACTGGTATAATTCTTGGCATTGCAATGCTAGATTTACCACCGTTATTTTTCATAGCTTGTTTAGCACCTTCTAATGAAGATTTAATTGCAATTAATGAATTAGGTGAACCACTTGCTGCTTGTTTGGCTGCTTGAACAATCTTTGAAAATAAATTTTTTCTAAGATTTTTTTTTTTATTTTTGAGTTTTTTCTTGGTGCTCCTCCGCTTTTTATTCATTTTTAATTTTCCACCAGTTGTATTTTTCTTTTTTAATAAAGATCTTGTGTATAATTTGTTTTTGATGCAAACTTTTTTATTAGCACAACCCATACCAAATTTCGATTTTATTTTCATTGCACCAGTAACAAATGCAGCAGCTGCTCTCTCACCTAAACTTGCGTCTTTACTAAAAATACGCTTGCCAGCTTCTCTAGCTAAAATATCATCAGCTGCGTTTCTTGCTGATATATCTTCCCGATTTTTAAAATAAGCAATATCGTGTTGCTTACATGCAGAGTCTAAAGGATTAATTCCTGGATCTCCTCCTGCCAAACGTTTTTCGAGTTTCGTACCAGGACCGCAATATGAATATCCTGGCAAGTGTAATTCGAATGGCAATTTATTAATGAATTTATTCAACACTCCTGCTCCAGTACGTTTTTTATTTTTACTTTTCTTGAGTGTGCTTTCAATCATGATTGTTTGTAAACTGATTTTCAAACTATAAAACCGTTGAATTTATACTATTTTTATTCAGTATTCATTAAGATGGAATTCAGGAAACAAGATCTAAAATTACCAGTAATAAATTTTGATATTATTACTTCTAAAAGCGGTGATGGATTAAAAGAAAAGCGACATGGAGATTTGTTGCCAAATACAATACGCTGTGCTATAATTGGAGGTAGCAACTGCGGTAAAACTAACGCATTAATGAGTTTAATTGTTCACCCAAATGGTTTACGTTTTGAAAATATTTATATTTTTAGTAAATCCCTATATCAACCAAAATATCAATATTTGGAAAAATTATTAGAACCTCTTGAAAATATTAATTATTACAAATTTTTAAACGATGATCAAGTAACACCTGTTGATGAGGCAAAACAAAATTCATTGTTTATATTTGATGATGTGGCGACTGAAAAGCAAGATCATATTCGCGATTTCGCATGGAACACACGCGCCGTTGATTCATTTTATTTATGCCAGTCTTATGCAAGAATACCAAAACATTTAATACGCGATAATATTAATTTTTTAATAGTGTTCGCAAGCGATGAAACGAATCTTAAACATATTTACCATGATCATGTAACTATGGATAATATATATATTTAATACAGTACCTTTTATTGTTTTATCAAACTTTTTTACAGAAAATACGTTACGTCTTTACATCAACCAGTCTAACACAAGTGCGTATCAGCTACTGCTGTTCCACGGTTTTTTTTTTTTTTTTTTTTCTCTTCCTTTGTGACTATGGTAAGGTTAGGTCTTGTCTCAGCTACCGCCGTTGCTCAGTTGACGCATTAAGCTTCACCAAACAAATTCTCTGTTGCGGTAGACATATTTTTCATTTTTGTAGTATTGCTATTCTTTTATATTTACAACACTAACCTCGAAATATAAATAAAAAAAAATAGTTGTTTTAAACAACAAAAGTTTATTTTCACAAAGGCAAATTAATTCTTAATATTACTTAGTCATAAAGTTTTTTCTCGAAAATATCATGCCTCATCGGAAAGAAAGAGTAACCATATAAAACGCTATTTAGCAAAAAGATAGTTGCTTAAAATGCCTCGTCGGACGAAAATTATATAAATAAAAAATCATTCGATGACAGCAATAGGTATAAGTTTATCTTTATGTTTTTTTTTTTATATCTACCGTAATAGTCCTATGAATTTTTTCTTATTTTTTTTAGTTCGTCATCAGGTGAAGGAGTTGAAATTCAAAAATCACTTCATAAGTTTACTTTTTCATAATTGATTTTTTTTGAGATTTTATTAAATTTTTTTATGGACAGAATATCATATGTAAAATATCTACATTTTGTATGGAATTTTAATTCTTTTTATTTTTTATTACTCACTCAATATAGTCATCAAGTGGATCTGAGGCTTTACTCGACCATGTTGAGACACCCAGACCAACACGACTGTACTCGATAAATCATTCCGAAACTATCTGAGTTTTGGAGAACATTGATCATGTTGCACAATACTCGGTGAGTAAAACGTTTGATTGTGCTGAGTAAATTTTATCGTCTATTAAAACTTCGACGTCTTTTTAAAACTGCATCTCTATCACAATTTTTTACAAGGAGAGAATTTTTGTGAAATTTACCACAAAAAATTTATTTTACATGGTCACAACGAAATACATATTGTTCATTGTTTTTTGTGATGACTGTCCCGACCGGGATTCGAACCTGTGACCTACCTAAACCTATGGAACCTATATTCTAAACCGAGTGCCTTATCCCCTAAGCTATCGCGCGCTATTGTGAAAGGTATAAAATTTTAATCCTTATTAAGAATGATCTTCACTGAATACAAGAGAAGAAGTTGTTTTTATTAATAAGGATACTAAATCGAAACATAATGGAATAAAAAAATATAAAAAAAATTTGAACATTAAAAATGTAGGAAAAATTGAAATCTAACGAAATATTCAGGATATTTTAATGTATGTTGGTTCATTAAGCTAGAGATATCAGAGAAATTAATTTGTAATCTTTGATAATTCCTTATTTTTTAATTTTAAAAAAATAAAAATGTCCAAGGAAAAGCAGTAGCTAAGGAAAAGATGTAAAAAATAAGGAATTGATCTGACTAAGGAATTATTTCTTTGAAACATAATTTTTTGGCAACATTAATTCTTTAGCTACATCTTTTCCTGTAAAGGAAAAGATGTAGCTAAGGAATTAATGTGACTAAGGAATTATTTTCTTGAAACATAATTTTTTATAACAGATTCTTCAGTTATTTCTTTAGTTGCTTTTCTTTTTCCTGGGCATTTGTATTTTTAAAAAATAAATTTACATGTATTTTATTTATAAAGAAAATAACAAATGTCCAAGGAAAAGCAGTAGCTAAGGAAAAGATGTAGCTAAGGAATTAATGTGACTAAGGAATTATTTCTTTGAAACATAATTTTTTGGCAACATTAATTCCTTAGCTACATCTTTTCTCTTAGCTACTGCTTTTCTTAGACATTTGTGTATTTTGAAAAAATAGATTTACATGTATTTTATTTATAAACTAAATAAAAAATGTCCAAGAAAAAGATGTAGCTAAGGAATTAATGTGACTAAGGAATTATTTCTTTGAAACATAATTTTTTGGCAACATTAATTCCTTAGCTACATCTTTTTCTTGGACATTTTTTATTTAGTTTATAAATAAAATACATGTAAATTTATTTTTTAAAAATACAAATGTCCAAGGAAAAGCAGTAGCTAAGGAAAAGATGTAGCTAAGGAATTAATGTGACTAGGAATTATTTCTGAAATATACTTATAACATTACTCCTAGTAGTTACATCTTTTCCTTAGCTACTGCTTTTCTTTAGACATTTGTATTTTGAAAAAATAAATTTACATGTATTTTATTTATAAAATAAATTAAAATGTCCAAGGAAAAGCAGTAGCTAAGGAAAAGATGTAGCTAAGGAATTAATGTGACTAAGGAATTATTTCTTTGAAACATAATTTTTTGGAAACATTAATTCCTTAGCTACATCTTTTCCTTAGCTACTGCTCTTCCTTAGACATTTTTTATTTATTTTATGAATAAAATACATGTAAATTTATTTTTTCAGAATACAAATGTCCAAGGAAAAGCAGTAGCTAAGGAAAAGATGTAGCTAAGGAACTAATGTGACTAAGGAATTATTTCCTTGAAACATAATTTTTTGGCAACTGTAATTCCTTGCTACATCTTTTCCTTAGCTACTGCTTTTCCTTGGACATTTTTTATTTATTTTATGAATAAAATACATGTAAATTTTATTTTTTAAAATTACAAATGTCCAAGGAAAAGCAGTAGCTAAGGAAAAGATGTGGCTAAGGAATTAATGTGACTAAGGAATTATTTCTTTGAAACATAATTTTTATAACATAATCTCTTAGTTACTTTTCCTTGGACATTTTTTATTTAGTTTATAAATGAAATACATGTAAATTTATTTTTTAAAAATACAAATGTCCAAGGAAAAGCAGTAGCTAAGGAAAAGATGTAGCTAAGGAACTAATGTGACTAAGGAATTATTTCCTTGAAACATAATTTTTTGGCAACTGTAATTCCTCAGGTACATCTTTTCCTTAGACATTTTTTATTTAGTTTATAAATAAAATACATGTAAATTTATTTTTTAAAAATACAAATGTCCAAGGAAAAGCAGTAGCTAAGGAAAAGATGTAGCTAAGGAATTAATGTGACTAAGGAATTATTTCTTTGAAACATAATTTTTTAACTGTATTCCTTAGTTACATCTATTACTGCTTTTCCTTGGACTTTTTTTTATTTATTTTATGAATAAAATACATGTACATTTATTTTTTAAAAATCCAAATGTCCAAGGACAAGCAGTAGCTAAGGCAAAGATGTAGCTATGAATTAATGTGACCAAGGAATTATTTCTTTGATACATAATTTATAAACATTAATTCCTTATTACATCTTTTTTTCTATTGAAAAACTTTTCCTGACATTTTTTATTTATTTTATGAATAAAATACATGTAAATTTTTTTTTTGAAAATACAAATGTCCAAGGAAAAGCAGTAGCTAAGGAAAAGGTGTAGCTAAGGAATTAATGTGACTAAGGAATTATTTCTTTGAAACATAATTTTTTGGCAACATTAATTCCTTAGCTACATCTTTTCCTTAGCTACTGCTTTTCCTTAGACATTTTTTATTTATTTTATGAATAAAATACATGTAAATTCATTTTGGTTCGGTAATGCGACTTGGAATCAACCTTAATATTGCTTAAAACATAATTTTTCTGGCTACATTAATTCTTTAGCAACATATTTTCCTCAGCTACTGCTTTTCCTGGGACATTTTTATTTTTAAAAAATAAAATTCCATGTATTTTATTCATTAAATAAATGAAAATCTCAAGGACAAGCAGTAGCTAAGGAAAAGATCTAGCCGAAGAATTAATGTAGCCAAAAAAATTATGTTTTAGGCAACAGTAATTGCTTATCAACATCTTTCAAATAAAAGAATAGCAATACTACAAAAATAAAAAATATGTCTACCGCAACAGAGAATTTGATTGGTGAAGCTAAATGCGTCAACTGAGCAACGGCGGTAGCTTAGACAAGACCTAACCTTACCATAGTCACAAAGGAAGAGAAAAAAAAAAAAAAAAAAAACCGTGGAACAGCAGTAGCTGATACGCACTTGTGTTAGACTGGTTGATGTAAAGACGTAACGTATTTTCTGTAAAAAAGTTTGATAAAACAATAAAAGGTACTGTATTAAATATATATATATATAAACATGTAGATTTATACAAATGAATAGTGTTTATAAATTTCAGTAATGTAATTTATTTAGTCAATATACACATACAAACAGATAGGTGGTAATATATATTGAATTTGTTATTTTTTATGATTTTAAAAATCACAGTGATCTTCATAAAAATGATAGTGTCTCAACTTGTCTGAACAAGTTTTCTTTGTAGTTTTTTTTTTTTTTTTTTTTATAAATATTTTATGTCTGAATTTTTTTTATTTCTTCGTTTAATTAATTCATTATTTTAATTATTAATTTAAATAAATAAATTAATCAATGTTTTCAACAACGTATTATAATTTCATGATTTATTATTTTTATTTAGAAAAATGGAAAAAGAAATGTTTGCCATCGTCCAATGGACACAAGGAAAAGATAAAGGACGATATACTGTCGGATACCCAATATCTTACATTAAAAATTTTAATTATGATTATATGAAAATGATGAATACGAACTTGATCAACCATTCCCAGTAGAATGGCATGAACCTGGGAAAAAACCTGTTGGCGGATGGGAGGTCTTTGAAGCCATTGTTATACAAGTGTCAAGTATATGAAAAGTCATAATGAATGTATAATTGAAAATGAAGAATGCGATTTTTTTAATTAACAATAATAATATAATTTATTCAGGTTCGATTAAAAAATTAGAAAAAATGATGAATATCATTGACGTAAAGGCGGGCAAAACACAAACTGCTTTGTTACCAATGGCTAAGCACATGGTGCCAGGAACAGAGGACGCAAATGTATCGAGAAAAAGAAAGGTATTTATAAAAATTTGACATAAATTAAAATATTGATAATGAAAAAACAATAAGTTTTGAAATTAATGAAAGTGTCAAATTAGCGATGTTATATTAGTTGAGAGATTTGAAATGTTTAGAAATAATTTGAGTTTGACACATGATAAAAAATCACTACTTGAAGTTGCACTTTATACATCACCATCATTACCATATGCACTATTAGCTGTAACAACAGTTGATGATTATTTATATGTTAAATTCAGTCAATGTTCCACAATTTTTTATAGTGTCATTATTAGTATGGGGTTTTTTTATTTATTAAATATGTTAGCTGGTTGATAAATTTTAATTTTTTTCTCATGAAAAAAAACAAGATGAATTTATTTTTTTAACCTAACAATTCAGGACATCTTGGTTCTCTATACCAATTTTTTTATTAATTATTTTCTTCTTGCTTTATCCTCATGGTATTAAAAAAAATATTAAAATGTCATTAGAAAAATATTTTATCAATGAATTGATTTCGTTATTGAATATATTATTTTATTTTGAGAAATTACTTGAAAACAAAAAATAAAAATAATTGGTAATAGCATTTAAATAATTACAAAATAAAACTGATATTTTTAACTTCAACAATTATCTATTAAAATACATAATTTATATAATTACTTTATTTATTAAACATTAATCAGTAGTAGAATTAATGAAAGTGTAAAATTAGCAATGTTATATTAGTTGAAAGATTTTAAATGTTTAGAAATATTTTGGGTTTGACACATGATAAAAAATCACTACTTGAAGTTGCACTTTATACATTACCATCATGATCAAATGCACTATTCACTGTAACAACAGTTGATGATTATTTCAATTATAAAGTTTTTTTTTATAATTGAATTATTTTATTCATTTCAATATATCAACTTTTTTTCTTATCACAACAATTGGATAAATTCATTTTGTTAATAAGTTATTATTAATAATAACATATAATCACAAGAGTTTAATTCTTCAAAATATTTATTCAAAACAAAACTACTATTTAAAAAAAATTTTTATTCAATTTCTAAAAAAGTATTTTTATCTTCCTAATGCAGTTGATAAATCATTGTGTGCCACTGAGGAAATTAAATATTTACAATATTTTTTTTTTTTTTATATATTTATACACAACTTTTTGTTGGATTCATATGGTACAAAAAGAAAAATAATCATTTATTTTTATTATGTAAACAACTAGATTTATATTTTAATTTTTGACTTTTAATTGTATTTTTTTAATATTCAAATTAACGTTTATTATTGATTGTTTTGACAAGTTGATAATCCATTACGTAATATTCTATAAATTTCTTTTTTATCAAATTCATTCATTCATATTTTTGTTTTTAATTTATAAGTCTAGTTTAATTTATTATTCTAATTCTATTTAATTTGTCAATATTAATTGAATAATTTTATTTTATGCATGATAATTTTATTTTTTTGTTTTCATTCTCTTTAAAACTTTTATTGTTATTATTTCATAGATAAGTGAAACTGAACTTGATGATAAAAACGAATCATCAGAAATCTTAAATGTCGAACTTCTAACAGGGCCAACACTTACTGATGGAAAAGAAAAAAATGAATATGTGACTAAAGCTGATTTGAAAGCCTGTAACTATAATTCTATTTTGTATTTATTTTTTTATCTTTATTTATATATTCTAATAATAATACTTATTTTTTTTAACCTATTATTTTAGTTGCAGCTGATATTATTCATTTCTTTAATAAAAATGAATCTTCAAAAAAACCAAAACATTCAGAGACTACAGAAGAATCAGTTGATTGTTTTGAAAAAGCGACAAAATCTTCTAATAAAAAAGTAATTAATAATAGTTTATTTAAATTATCATTTAATTTGATTTTTTTTTTTTTATTGTAATTTTTTTCAGTCACAAATAAAAATTCTGACGGCAGGTGAAAATAAAATCGAAATTTCTTATGATCAGTGGAAGGATGCGAAATCAAAATTAACTTTCACAGCTATGGGGTGGGCCCTTGTAAGAGCTTCATTTGAAGAAAAAGTTTTATTAGAAAGCAATTACGAAGGAGGCTCATCAAAAAACAAAAGTAACAAAGAAAAATTTAAGAAGTTGAACGAGACCACCCTTCATGTTATAACAGGTAAAAAAATTAATAATAATAATAATAATAATAATAATAATAATACTTACCTTTTTTTTTAGAAAATGTTAGACAACGATTTGAAAAATCTTTCAATTATGCACAGTTTGGATCTTATATAAATACAAGATTATCACAATTCAGAAAACAAAGAGATTCAAAGGTAAACTTTTTAATGATAATATTGAAGTTGTTATTTTTTTATTAACGTCAACTCTCTAAATTGTATTTTTATTTTTTTATTTTATAGACTGAAGACAATACTGAACCAACAGCAGAAAAATAAATTTTTTGTAATATTCAGTGCATTGATTATAATATATTCAAATAAAAAAATTTATATTAATATATAATGATTTTTATTGATTTTTATATTAATTGTAATATATTTATTCATATTTTTTAGGTATAAAGTTGCTATAAATATATATATATATATATATATTCAAAAAAAAATTTCAAATATACTTTTTATTATTTATATAATTTTTCATAAAATTTTTACATAAACTTTGTAAAAATTTTATATAAATTTGATATTTATTCACTAATTTTTATACGGAAATTTTAAAAAATATTTATAAATATTTTTCATATTATTTATATAAATTATATAAATTGTTCATAAAATTTTTACATAAACTTTGTAAAAACTTTATATAAATTTTATCTTTTTTCACTAATTTTTATACGAAAATTTTGTAAAATATTTATAAATATTTTTTACAATATTTATATAAATTATATAAATTTTTAATCAAGTTTTTACATAAACTTTGTAAAAACTTTATATAAATTTTATCTTTTTTTACTAATTTTTATTTATAAATATTTTTTATAATATTTATATAAATTATCTAAATTTTTCATAAATATTTTACATAAACTTTGTAAAAAATTTATATAAATTTTATCTTTTTTTAAATATTTTTATACAAAAATTTTGAAAAATATTTATAAATATTTTTTATAATATTTATATAAATTATATAAATTTTATATATATTATTTTTATAATATTTATAAAAATTTTATCAAAAAAAAAGCAAAATATTTATAAAAATTTTATAAATTTTTTACATAGCTTTTTTATTTTTTTTGCCCAAATTTTATAAAATGATTTTATAAAACAACTTTTATTAAATTTTTATAAAATTTTTATAAAATATTTCCGTGAGGGAAGTCAGGGGAAAATGTTTTCGAACGCCATACTTTCACGATTCTAATAGTTTATCAACTCCAAATCACTGGGTTATTTCTGTCATGACATCCACCATAGATGACGGAGTAAAATCTGAATTCAGAGTAATAAAAAAAAAAAAATGTAGATGAAACACCAAGAATGCCTCGATTCGGTAATACCATGACTACGAATATAGTCAAAACGTATTTAAAATGGCTGTGACTACGTGCGACTACATGTGATTACGACCAGCTGATGACTATCAATGACTACTAATGATTGCAATTGCAGAAACTTGTGATTGCGTTCCACTACATTGACTCCATATGATTACGTTTTCACTGCACTTCAGCAGAAACATACTTATTTGCATCATTGATTCAGTTTAAATTTGTAAAACAGCCATTGCTAAACAATCACCAATGTCATCATTACATTGTGAATATTTCAATCCATCGTGAATTTATTATTGTTAATTTCGTTTTCATTAATTTTATCTGTTGTCAATGTATCTAAAAAAAAATGGTCTTGATGTGTACATAATTGTTGCATCCTTAAAATCAGGTGTTGAATTGATAAAGGAATTAATATTATTTGATTGTGACATATTTAAAAATGCAACAAAACTTTTTCGACCATTTGATAATGACGATAATATTAATAATCTCAACATTGCTGGCACATGTTCTTTGTCTTTTTGATTTTTATTATCATTTTCATCATTTATTTTGATGATTCTTGTTGATAATTTAATTTCCAAACATTATTACTTGTTGGTGATGTTATTTCCATTATTAATTCCAAACTCATTCTTCCATTTTTTTCGGTCTCGTAAAAGTTCTCATATCAATTGTTTTTGTTGTATCATTCGACTAATCATTAAGTGAACTGACTGTTAAATTTTTTCTTAACCAAGCTTGAAGATCTTTGACACTTGATAATGATGTTCTGTCACTCACTGACAGCAACCATCTTTCATTGTCATCATCAAAATTAACATGTGATATATTACTTATACCATCGAGAAATTCGTTGATAATGATCTCTTGGGCATCATTGTTTTAAATATTATTCACTTCATCTGACATTTTATTATTATTAATATTCGTTACTTAAACTTATTAAATAGTTCTGCATCAGAAAAAGATGAACAAGTCGAAAATAGTATTTAAAAATATAATAGCTTTTTTGTTCTATAGACAAATGCTTGTGGCAGCTGATTTAGATATTCAAAAATATTACTCAATGTCAAAACAAAAACTCATTAAACTCGATGAAAAGAAAAATAAACAATAACAACAACATGTGATTTAAAAACATAGCTTAAAGCAGCTTACTTGATTTTTAGGTATTGGAAACTTTTTTACTGCTTTAACTTTATCTGGGTCAGGTTTGACGCCATCTTTTCTAATTATGTGTCCCAGATAGTGGACTTATGATTTCAGAAATTCACATTTATCAGTTTGTAAGCGTTAATTGGCTCTTCTCAGCCGTTCCATCATCTGTTCCAACTTCTGGTCATGTTCTCCAGAAGTTTTAGCGGAAATGACTATGCCATCTAGGTATATAAACATTGATATGCCTTGCATTCCGACGAATACTAAATGTTTTAATCTCTGGAATGTGGCAGGTGCATTTTTTAATCCCATCAGCATGCGAGTAAATTTCCAGTGCCCATGTGGTGTAGAGAGAGCAGTTTCAGGTCCATCAAAATGGTCCATTCCAATTTGGTGGTACCTGGACGCTAATTCGAAGACAGAAAAGTATTGAGAACCTCCCAATTGACCTAATATATCATTAATATTGGGTAAAGGAAAAGCATCGGTAACAGTTTTTTCATTCAGAGGTCTATAGTCAATGACCATTCTAAATCTTTTGTTACCCTTAGAATCAGATTTTTTTGGGACAATCCAGACGGGACAATTATATGGGCTTTCAGAGGGTTTAATAATACCCTTTTTTACGCCCTCTTGGACTTGGCCTTCTACCCTTCCCTTGAGTTATAGGAAGGCCTGTAAATTTTATTATTGATAGTAAGTTCGTCAGTCGTAGGCATATTTTTTCTTGGCATAGAATCGATATGCACTGATTCTTCTATGTTTAAATGTTCAAGACGTGATAACTCTTTACTTTCTCCTCCACTGTTAGTTACGACATTTATATTAAATATTTTTTTTTACATTATTATATTAATTCTAGCATGTTTATTTATATTAATAATAAAGATATTTTGACATTCAAAAGGAAGTATGTTTGTTTATAATAACAAAAATATTTTGACATTTAGATAAAAATATGTCTATTCGAATGTATATTATTCAATATATAAACAAAAGTATGTTTGTCTATAATAACAAAAATTATTTTAGCATTTAAATAAAAATATGTCCTTTTCAATATTTATTATTCAATATGTAAACAAAAGTATGTTGGTTTATAATAATAGAAAAATTAGCGTGTTGCGAGTACGCGCGAGGGAAGTGAAACTTCTTTCGGTGTAGTTGCATGTCACGCTGAATATCTCGCTGAATGATAATAATAATACTGACAATAATATTCAAATATAAATATTAATAATTATTAGTATTTATATTTCGAGTATTATTATTCTAAATTTTATTATTAATATCGCCGCATGAATGAAAGAAGGGCGTAAACTCTATTTTCGGGAATTTTTTTTTATTGAAAGAAAAAGCGCGGAAATGCAAAGTCATAAATTTCCGGGTTTTTCATTATATTTTAAGGTTAAAAAAAAAGGAAGAAGGGCGTAACAACCTTCTATAAAGGATAAAGGGCGTATGTTTAGAGACTTATGCTCTTTTTTCCATTATCAAAATCATATTATTACTTATATTATATTGATATTATTGTTGAACATAATATTATTGGAATTATTGTTATTTATAATTATATTATTCATATTTTACCATATAGTATGAGTAAAATAATAATGATTTTAAAAATATCATCGATAATGATAATATCAATATAATATTAGTAAAAATACCACTTTTATAAACCATTTTTATAATAATATTGATAATAATAATAATATCGATATAATACTCATAATAATAATAAGAATCATATTAATATTGACAATACCATTCATATATAAATATTGATAAAAATTAGTATTTATATTTAAAATATTATCATTATAGATATTATTATTATTATAAATACTATTGTGAATAGATGATAATATTATCGAAATTATTGTTGTTATAATTATCATCATTTATATATATTTATAGCATGAATATTAATAATAACAATAATTTAATTATTAATAATATTTATAATAATGATAATATTAATTACGATTTTTAAATATGATCTATACTCAGTTAGGTATACTGTTTAATAATATGTAAATAAAAAAAAAAGTTTCAAGTCGCACACGCATACACACAAACCAGCTGACCCTTCGAGTTTGTGCGCTATCATGCGCTATAGTGTATGGTTGCCAGCTTCCCTTTTCTCTTTATGTAATTCTCCACTCTTTATCCGCTTGTAACAGAGCGTATAACAGAGAGTATAACAGAACGTGTGATAGAGCGTGTGACACTCAGTGTGACGCTATCGGGGCCTCGAATTTTGTCGCTACCCTCCGTAAAGAAGTTTCAATTAAAAAAATACAAGTTTATTTAAAAATGAAAAAGAAAATACGAATGCTTATGTTTTATAATAATATATGTATATCTTTGATTCATAGTGTAGCGATTCGCGCTGCCTTATAGGCTGATCAAGACCGATCCAACGGAAATCTTCCAACCAACGACTTCGTTTTTTTATTTTATTATTTAGTATTTCTTTTTGTATATTATTATTATTATTGTTCATTATATTTTCCCCCTTTTTTCACCAAGATAGAGAGAGGAGGGATAGCTTGGAGTGGGGACAGCTTGGTAGATCCGAGCTGCTCCGAAATATCTTGGACTGAACTCGCTCTCTTGGCTGTGGGACGTTGTAAGAGATACACGTTTCGAGATCAGCTCTCGGTTTTACGTAATGTAGGGTACTCATGTGTCCAGCTGGATACTCAGCGGACACGTGGATTTTTAGGTTAGGTTTTTGGGGCGTTGTCTGTGTAGATCATTAGACAACGTCAAGCATACAACTATTTTTGATTATTTAGTTTAGTTATTTTGTTAGAAACGCGGTCCCTTTGTTTATTTAATTGATAAATTAAATTCAAAGTCGCGAGTAAGTTTATGTTGTACGTTTTGGAATATCGAGACTACGATTAGTTATGGATTTTTGAGAGTACGTTTTTGTATTTTGGATTTAAGATTAAGTTTTGGATAAATAAATAATGCGTTTTGGTTTTGAGTATAAAATATTATTGTGTTGTTGTTGATTGTTTTGATTTGACTATTATAATTTTTCTTGTAACTTTATCCGGCCCTCCTACCACAACTAGCACACTGAGCGAGTCTAGCTTCCCTCTAGGCTAATTGTTGATGGTTATTCTGGTTAATTTGTTGTATATTTCGGTTGTTGGGTTTAATTATTGCTATTTTGTGTCTTTGGGTATGGATGTGATAAGCCTTTTTCGAGTTTTAAGGCGAATTGAAAACTACACGATTTTAACAAATAATAATAATAGTTGGTTATTTGAGATTTCGAATTTGGTTAATTTTGTGTTTTGAGCCCGATAAATAAATAAACCAGATAACATACTTGATAATTGGTCCGAGAAGGTAACAGGCAGAAATGCCACATTACAATAGATAACGTTAATGCAAGTGAAAACACACTGAAAAACTTGTAAATGATGCCCATTTTTTTTTTCAAACAATGTGTAGGTGAGAAAATTGAAAGTGTTATATAAGAACGAAGGAAAAAAATTCGTCAGAATATATATTCCGACAAAAATCCATTTGCTAAGAAATTGCATATTCTGACAAATTTAGCGAAATTGTTTTTATACTAATTTTTTTATGAAAATAATATTTTTCTCTCGCTCTATGTCATTGTTTTAATTATGTTAATGTCGTTTGATTATTACGTGATAAATGTTTTGAGCGATAAAATTTTTTTACAGTTTTTTTGTACGCTATTTATTATAAAATTCTCACACGAGACTATCATATTTATATATACGAGAACCCCTGGGCGCGCTTTGCGCGCCCCTCTTATGACGTTAATGAATCAAATTAAATTAAATTATAAATAATAAGAAATAAAAAAATAATTTAGAATGAATAAATTGAATATCGCATTATATTTTTTCTATTATCAATTTTTATTCATTTTTAATTTCTTTCCATTGATTTTCAATAATAATAATTAAATAATATCAACAATAGAGCCACATGAATAACAAATAATTTTTAAAAAAATTAAGTTTCCTGCAACCTCATTCAACACAAAAGACATTTCTTCATGACATTTTTGTAAATGTTTTATCTGAATATCCTTTATATTACTATTTAATTCCTCAAGACTATGTATTTTTGATAAATTAATCATTAATTTACAAAATGAGCAAATAATCATAAACTCTTTTTTTTCAAAAAAACCTTTTTTACAATTTACACATTGTATTTCTTGTTTCAAATGATCTATTATCCTCTGTTTCAATTCAATTATTTCTGTAATACAAAGAAAATTATGTCAAATCAATAATGAAGCTTCATTTCATTATCGAACAATATAAAATTACCGTGCTTTGAGGCTCTAAAATCTTGTTCAATCTCTATTGTTTCAAGACATCCATATACATTTGATTCAATATTGAATTTTTTATTCAATAATTTTAGTAGTCCGGCATTTGTTATTATTTGATTCAAATTTTTTTCAACTATATTATTATCTAAATTTAGTTTAAAAAATTCATGTCTTCTTGAGTATATATCCTTGAAAACTTTCTGAAAATGAATCAGTTATTATTAACCAAATAAAACTTGTATGAAATAATATTAATCATACTAAACAATAATTACCTTTTTTAATTCAATTGAGATACTTTCCATTGTCAGAATAATCTTATTATTTTTTATTGAAAAAGAATGAAAATAACTTTGATACGTCAATCGATCTAAAATTGAAAAAACAATATATTTCCTACTTATATTATTTCATGAGATAATTATATTTTTTTTTTTGATTTAATTGATCTAATTGATTAATCAGAATTATTCAATTTTGTAAATATTTTTATGGTGTTAAATATATGATTAATTTTTGTATATTTCTTGATATACATAGTTTTTTACAATATTTTTTTCACGTTTTTCTCCTAAAAATATTTTCAATGATTTCCAAGATTTTACCCGTGAAAATGCTACGTACAGTTGACCATGATTAAAAACATCTTTTCTAAGATCAACACCGACCATTTCGAATGTTTGTCCTTGACATTTATTTATCGTCATTCCAAATGCTATCTTGATTGGAAATTGTCTTCGTTTAAACGTGAAAGGATAAACATCTTCACAATAGAGAGTTATGCGATGTATGAATACGATATCATTTGCTTTATCACCAGTTAAAATTTTACATTTTAAAAGATTATTAGACATACTTAATATTTGCAATCTCGTTCCGTTACATAAACCTTCACTTTGACTAATATTACGTAAAAGCATAACAATACAGTACAACCTTAATTTCAATTCATATGGTGGAAAATTTGGTGGATTTAACGTATTTAAGTATTCTGGTAAAATAGAATTATTAAGTTCTCCATTATCACAATTTTCAGTACTATCAATTCCAGTAAAAATTTTTTCTGTATCTTTGTCCAAAAATTGCACCACTTTATCATTTATGTTATCTACATGATAATACAGCAACTTTCGATAAACTTTCATACTTGCGTTCATCTATTAGTTTTTTGAAAATAACCTCTACTATATAATCATTTCTATTTGCTAAACATTCTTGAGTAATTACTAAATTGTCATTATTATCATTTATTGTGCCGTTTCCAACGTCTAGTATATATTTAGCAAACTCTGATTTTTCCGGTAAAGTTCTCATATTTTCTGATAATGAAAAAATTTTAAAATTTTCCCATAGTTTACTGAATTTAATTGATAAATTAATCATTTCACTCCGAGTACCATTTTTCAGTACTGGCAATAATCCCGAAAATCACCACCCATGAGCATAATTTTCCCACCGAAAGGTAGTTTATTATTCATTATATCACGGCAGGTTCGATCAGCTAGTTCCAAACAGTATCTCGGTGCCATTGGTGCTTCATCACAAATTATCACATCAATGTTTCTGAGTTCTGCTGCTTTTGATTGCTGTTTAATATTCGAAGTTGAATCAGCATACATTGCAACCGGCATTGCAAATAGATTGTGCATTGTTCTTCCTTCTGGAAGCAATATTGCCGCAATTCCTGTAAAAGCCATTGTAGCAACTTTTTTTCCATCGCTTCTTAATAAGTGATATATTGTACTATAGACATATGTTTTTCCTGATCCACCCGGTCCATCAATGTAAAAGCATGAATTTAAATCATCTTTTCTACATAATAACGCTTTATCCATTATTTCATCTACTATTAATTTTTGTTTTATATTCAAGGTTTTATATTGATTCAAACCTATTTCTGAGTGGTTTTGTAATACATATTCGTCGTTATTCAAATTCCTTAGAGATTCAAATTCATCTAACGATGGCATTGTTGGAAATTTACTGATATTTGATTTTTCTTTTTTAAGAAGCTTAATTATTTCATGATATAATTTTGTATATGATTGAGATAAACTATATTTTTTCCTAAAGTCATCTGACATCGAATCTTTATGACTTTTCCAAAGTATTTCTGGTTTCACTGGACAACAGTGTATTAAAATTCTCACGAATAAGTGTCTCAGCTGTTTAGGCATCATCCATACTTCTCCTCCTGCTGAAATATATTTATCCACAACATTTGAAGTTGTAATTTTACAGTTTTGTTCTAGGGTAAATAAAGCATGGACATGTGGCAATCCTCTTTTTTGATATTCCACAACATAAACATATGCTTGTATTTCCCAAAAAAGTTTCTCTTTTACTATTTTATTTATTAATTCATTCTTTTTTATTCCAAAAACACGTGATACTATGCCTGGTCTATCAGAAGCTGTTTGACCCATTAACAAATTTTCTTTAATTTCTCGCCAATTCGGATTACATGTCATAGTTATAAATAAATCAGCCTTCCAAATTTTCTTACGATAGCCATTGCATCTTGATAATGCTGAAGCATGTTACGTGGAGATCCTGTGAAAGTGGGTGGTAAAATCACCATTTTTCCTACATTTACTTTAGATTCATTTGCAGCAGTTTTTAAATGATCAATTAATCCTTGATAACTATCAGCTCGAATTTTTTTTTGATTTAACCTACAAAAATTTATTCGATCTTTTTCAATTTTTACATATTTATCAACCACCCATTGCTGAAACAGTCTTCCGCCCATTAAAAATATATTATCGTTTCGAGATGCCATTCTGTATTTTATATATGCAGCACGTGAAACTCTTTTTGATCTCACAACACACAGAATATCTCTATGCCATCCTTTCGTACCAAAAGGATAAAACAATGGATAAATCCAAGGTTCTACATTTGGGTCCATATTACTAACATATTCAAGTTTTTTCGTTTTTTTATTATGTATCGTCACATATGACTCTGGAATATCTCCATTAGCAGTTGTAGTAAAAATCGCTGCAACATTTTTTGCATATTATATCGTCGTGCGTCCATACCAGGTTTATTGAAGAATATTAATTGCCATTCTGGTTCTTCATGACCGTCATTAATTGTTTGCTGTAATTCTTCATGCATCATTCGATATGACTTTGCAAACAAATTAATCTCACAAAGAGTATTACCTATAGCATTAATAATTTCCGTATTCAAAGATGAATCTTTGTTTAATTGTGACCGAACGTTAGTTGCTTCTAGGTCATAATCATACTGTATCGCACCACGTATCCAAATATACCACGATAATTTCACAAGGGTTGTAAGGCCTTATGTTTGATACAGGGCTATCAAAGGATGTGGAGGATAGGTTGTAACTTGAAATAATAGGAATAACACTTTAAATAAATCCAAACACTGTGGCTTAAATTCTATTAATATATTCACTTTATTATTTCACTAAAATTATAATTAATTGTATTGTATATTGTATATTGAGTTGACTCTAACAAGTGTTGTCATGGACAGACACTACTATTTTATATTGTAAGTATAAAGAAATCCCGTTGTACGCGAATCAATATTAATTAGAGATGTTACGTAAACGAGTGTTGAAGAGCAACTGATTTCTCAGTTTGTTGAAAATTGTTAAGTCCAAAAAATGGGTGTGTACTTAGTTAAAAAATTAGTTTTAATTGGTCAAAAATTAGTTCAAGAGAGGGTAAAAAACTAGGTGTAGGTGGTGGGATTTTTAGACATAAAATTGGGCCTTGTGTGGTCCAAAGGGTGACATAAAAAATACCATGTGTAAACAAAAAATATAGATTTTACGACCGGAAAGTCCAAGACGTTTTCATGAATTTAGTTTATTTTAAAAAGTTATAAATTTACTTTTTATTGTCGATTTTACGATCATTCTGTGTATCGAAAATACGTTAGTGCAGTTGTTTGACAGATGTGAGATTTTCTCTAATTCTTGACAAAAATAATGTTTTAAAAAATATGTTATAATAGTACCAAAGAGAAACTTGAGTTTATGGTTTTATTTGTTACGTGATTTTTACTCAAAAATCTATGCAAGAGTTGACCATGTGTGGGAATATTCGAGTTTGTAAAAAGCTATTAAAAAGTACATAAATTAAATCGTTGTTTAAAATATTTTAGAAAAAATATAAACCAAAATTGTTAGTCATATGTTATTTGAAATTGTATGATCTCGTGATCTAGCCATAAAAAACAGAGTAATGTTTAAAACTTATCAACTTATTGTATTTTGTTTAAAAAATAGAAAGAATAAAAATCCGGTCAGTCTGGGACCGACAGACATGTGGTTCGACCCGGAACATTCTCCCCCCGTTGAGAGGTCGGCCGATCAACTTGAATATCTAGAACAGAATAAAAAGTGTTAGTAAATGTAAATTTAATTTATTCTAATGTCATTCTGGGTCACAAGGAACCAAGGGTGCTATTTTCTTGACGTTGCGTTTGTAGGTAGACTTTGCTGTTTTGATGGTGACCGTACGGACAATACCATCCGTCCCAGGATGCGTCTCGATGATTCGACCCAATGCCCAATGCATAGGTGGAATGTTGTCTTCCTTCAATAAGACCACATCGCCTATTTCTATGTTGTTGTTGTCTTTGTTCCACTTACTGCGGTTGATCATCTCGTTGAGATATTCATTGTGCCAACGTTGCCAAAATTCTTGTTTTCTTTGTTCAATTAGTTGCCATCTAGACAACCTGTTCATGGGTATGATGTTGTAGTCATGATCTCTTATAGTTGTGAGAGCATGTCCAATTAAAATGTAGAAGCACCATGATCAGATCATTAGATGTGTAGTGGAGTATTGCCTCGATCTCAATAATCAAGGTGTTGAATTATTCTTGTGATAATAAAATTTCTGGTTCAATAACCCTTTTAAAATGATGTTCGAATGACTTGACTGCGGCTTCCCAAAGTCCGCCAAAATGTGGAGAAAGTGGTGGCGTAAAATGCCATTGAATTTTTTTTGTGTTAAAAAATTCTTGTAATTTATTTTGTGCATCGTTTGATTTTAATTGATCTTGCAGTTTAATCAATTCATTGTTGGCCCCTTGAAAATTTAAACCATTGTCTGAATAAATATCAGTCGGGTAACCACGTCTTGCAACAAATCTTTTTAAAGCAGCAATAAAACAATCAGTAGTTAAATCACTGACCATTTCTAGATGTACAGCTTTGATGACGAGACATACAAAGACTGCTACGTATATTTTAACTTTAATTCTATTTCTTTTCTTTTCTTTAACTAAAAAAGGTCCACAAAAGTCAACCCCAACTATTGTAAATGGAATTGCTTCATTAACTCTTGCTTTTGGTAAATTACCCATCAGGTAATCAATTGTACGAGGCTGTGCTCGTAGACATGTTGTACAAGTGCGTATTGTTTTACTCACTTGATTGCGACCATCAATTGGCCAATATTGTTGTCTTACAGCATATAATGTGGCTTGAGTACCAGTATGCAAGTGTATTTTATGTTCATGTTTAATTATTAATGAAGTTACATGATGATTTTTAGGTAAAATGATTGGATACTTTTGATTGTATGGAATAGAGGCATTTTGTAATCGCCCTCCTACTCGCAATAATCCATTTTTATCAATAAATGGAGTGAGTTTAATTAATTTACTTTTTTGATTTAATTGTCTTTGATTTTCTAGAATTTTTAATTCATCAAAAAATATTTCTTTTTGTACTAGTTTAATTATTGTATTAGTAGCATATTCAATTTCATTGATTTTTAAATAACCAGTATTCTTGTTGTTTGTTTTCATTCGCAGACAATATGCAATGACATTTTGTAATTTATTCCAATATAAATAACGAGTTAAAATATTGTAATCATTTTTATTGTTTATATTTACTTGCGGTTGTGTTAAACTTGTCGTTGTGTTGAGACATGTGTTGACCTTGAGCTCAGGTAGACTGCAACCAAGACGGCCCATGTTGCCATGTTGTTGTTTTGATGAATTCTTCAGGTAGTTGACCTCTTGAAATCAGGTCAGCTGGATTGTCATGTGTACGTACATGGCACCATTGTGTTGTTTTTGTTTTTTCTTGTATTTTGGCAATTCTGTTTGCCACGAATGTTTTCATAACACTTGGCTCTTTTCTTAGCCAGTGTAAAACAATTGTAGAATCTGACCACAAATATGTGTCATCTATTGTTATGTGTATTGCTTTAATTATTGTTGTATAAAGCGAAGCAAGTAATAATGCTCCACATAATTCCAATCTAGGGATTGATAGTGTCTTGAGAGGAGCTATGCGCCCTTTGGCACACAAAAGTTGTGTGTAAACTTTACCTTTTTTATCAATGGACCTGAGATAAATACAAGCCCCATATGCTTTTTCACTGGCATCACAAAAGCCATGTAATTGTATACTTGTTGTATCATTTAATATTGTATGTCTTTTAAAAGATAAATCATTTAAAAGTTGTAATTGGTTATAAAATGTTAACCATTCATCTTTAATTGGTGATGGGACAGGTTCATCCCAGTCAATGTTTATACTCCATAATTGTTGCATAACTATTTTTGCTGTCATAACAACTGGACCAAGAAGTCCAAGAGGATCAAAGATTTTTCCAATTTCAAAAAAAATTTTGCGTTTTGTAATTTCGTCAAACGTAATTGTTTTAACTGTGTAAACAATTGTATCTGTAGTAGATCTCCAGTAAACACCGAGTGTTTTTATTGCACTGGAGTCATTAAATTGTAATTGTAAATTTTTGTTAGCCTCTGGAAGGCCTTCTAATAGTCTAGGCTCATTGGAAGCCCATTTGCGTATATTTAACATACCTTGTTGTAATAAAGGAATTAATTCATCCCTCAATTTAATTGCTTCTTCAAGTGTTTGTGTACCAGTTAAAAGATCATCGACATATAGATCTCTTTTGAGTATTTCTGATGCTATAGGAAAATTTTCTTGTTCATCATCAGCTAATTTATGTAGACATCGTATAGCTAGGAATGGTGATGGAGCAAGACCAAATGTTACAATATTTAATTCATATGTTTTGATAATACCAGACGTATTTCTCCATAAAATACGTTGATATTTTCTATCTTGTGGACGTACTAAAAATTGTCTGTACATTTTCTCAATGTCACCAGTCAGTACGTACTGGTGTAATCTAAATCGAAGTAGTAATGAGAAAATGTCTGTCTGTATTGTTGGGCCAATTCATTGAGCGAATGACCCTTGGAACCCTTGGCTGAGCCGTCGAACACGACTCGTACTTTTGTTGTTTGGCTTTCTTCTTTTATCACTGCATGATGAGGTAAGTAAAAACCATCTTCTTGTAATTGTTTATCTGGTACTTCAGACATGTGACCTAAGTCTAGGTATTCTTGTAGTACAGCGTTATATTGTACTTTTAGTTCTACATTATTTTGTAATTTTCTTTCAATTGAATTAAGCCTTTTTATTGCTGTAATTCGTGTCTCTCCAAGTTGATCGACAGATTGTTTGAATGGTAAGGCGACGACGTATCGGCCTTCTTTGTTTCTTGTAACATGTTGTAGAAAATGTTCTTCACATGCTTGTTCATCTACTGTGAGATGACTTGTTTCTGGTATTTCTTCAATTTCCCAAAATTTAGCTAAATTGAATTGTGTGTCTGATGCCAGGTGACAAGACACTTGCTTTGTTGCTTTGTTTGTAGGTGCACTACCTCCGATGACCCATCCTAATTTTGTCTTTTGTAAAAATAACTCAGGGCCACCGTTCTTGGATAGATCTGTCTGTCCTTGAGAGAACAGAGACATTGTAACACCTGCCCCTAATAAAATATCGACTGGTGCAGGCTTATGAAAATTAGGATCTGCTAATTTCATTGTTGTAGGAATATTAATATCATTTTTGTTAATTTCTTGGTCAGGAACATTTTCAGATATCCGTGGCACCGTGAGAAATTTAAGTGTTCTTTCATACTTTGTATTACATTATTGTATTGTTGTATTTACGACATGTTTTGAGACTGTTGATGCTGTGTTCAACGCGCCTATTGATATTAAACATTTACTTTTTTCTAATTTTAATTTGTTAGCCATACCTTCTGTCATAAAATTAGCAGTTGAACATGTATCAGGTAGACATCGACATAGTATTTTTTCTCCGTCTATATTGAGTACGTTGATCAATGCTGAGACGACTAAAACACTTGTTGTTGAGTTGACGACAAGTGCTACAGAACGTCCTGTAGGTATGCTGCTATGTTGTAGTCAAATTTGTTTGTTTACATCTGCTGCTGGAACAGATGTTGTGTTGGCCTGGTCAGACTCAATGGTCGTTGGCCGATGCAAAAATGTATGGTGTTTTTTGTCGCAGGTACGACACCCTGTTGACTTGCAATCTTTGACCCCGTGCCCTTTTTTCAGGCAATTCAAGCATAATGAGGCCTTGATTGCAGCCTTATATCTTTCTTCTTGTGTAAACTTTTTGAATATCTCACAACTATATACAGAGTGTTTCTCGGAACATATTGGACAGACACGTGTAGTAGTTGTTGTCAATGATATTCCACCTTTTTTAACTTGGGGTTTTTCACCTTTTTTATTTTCATTTGTATTTGTTTCTTCTTTCAAAGCAAAATTAGCACATCTTGCTCGTTGTTCCAAAAATTCTAACAAGTCGGAATATTTTGGTATTTCATGAGAATTATGAGTCATTTCCCATGCAAAAATTGTATCTTGATTTAATTTTAATAACATAAAATCAACTAGTGCTATGTCCCATGCATTATGTTTAACTTGTAAATTTTCTAATGCTTTAATACGTTGTCTAAATGTATCTACTAACTCACCAAGAGCTGCAGGTGTATCTTTTTTCAACTTTGGATAATCTCGTATTATTGACCAATGTCTGTGAGTCAAAAGACGTTTATCTTCATATTTGTTTTTTAATATTAACAATGCTGCATCATAATTATTATCATTAATTTCTAAATGTTTTATAAGTTCTAAGGCCTTGCCTGTAAGAACATTTGTCAAGTGATATAATTTCAATGTCTTGGACAATGAATTATTGTTGTGAATTACATTTTTAAATGAACTAAAAAATGCGTCAAACTTGTCTTGTGTACCATCAAACTTAGGAATATGTATTTGTGGAACTGGAAACATTGTGTTAGTGTTCGTATTTGTATTTGTCGAACTTGTATGCTAGTATTGCGTAACAATTTTGTTGCTTCAGCAACAGCTGAAAAATACGAGTTTTGAATTGTAAGCTTCTCTGGAGCTTCTGTTTCTTCATCAATTTCTTCTAATTGATCTTGTATATCCTCGAAAACATAAAAACGTTCTCGAAGTGTTTTGAGCACTACTTCAAACTCGTCTGGATCAAATCGATCTTGATTAAGTTTGATTCTATCCATTCTTTTTGTAAAGTCTGTAATTGATTTTTTAAACATCCCACGTTGTCTGTGAAGATTTTTAACTTTGTCTTGTAACGCTTTGTCACTTGTTTCAACCATTGTAAATAGAGTGCTGTGACTCTCATTATACTTAACTTCACTAAAGTCACTGGTAAATATTCACTTGGTGAATCCGGCTCGAAGGACCAAAAAATGTATCGCACCACGTATCCAAATATACCACGATAATTTCACAAGGGTTGTAAGGCCTTATGTTTGATACAGGGCTATCAAAGGATGTGGAGGATAGGTTGTAACTTGAAATAATAGGAATAACACTTTAAATAAATCCAAACACTGTGGCTTAAATTCTATTAATATATTCACTTTATTATTTCACTAAAATTATAATTAATTGTATTGTATATTGTATATTGAGTTGACTCTAACAAGTGTTGTCATGGACAGACACTACTATTTTATATTGTAAGTATAAAGAAATCCCGTTGTACGCGAATCAATATTAATTAGAGATGTTACGTAAACGAGTGTTGAAGAGCAACTGATTTCTCAGTTTGTTGAAAATTGTTAAGTCCAAAAAATGGGTGTGTACTTAGTTAAAAAATTAGTTTTAATTGGTCAAAAATTAGTTCAAGAGAGGGTAAAAAACTAGGTGTAGGTGGTGGGATTTTTAGACATAAAATTGGGCCTTGTGTGGTCCAAAGGGTGACATAAAAAATACCATGTGTAAACAAAAAATATAGATTTTACGACCGGAAAGTCCAAGACATTTTCATGAATTTAGTTTATTTTAAAAAGTTATAAATTTACTTTTTATTGTCGATTTTACGATCATTCTGTGTATCGAAAATACGTTAGTGCAGTTGTTTGACAGATGTGAGATTTTCTCTAATTCTTGACAAAAATAATGTTTTGAAAAATATGTTATAATAGTGATTTTTACTCAAAAATCTATGCAAGAGTTGACCATGTGTGGGAATATTCGAGTTTGTAAAAAGCTATTAAAAAGTACATAAATTAAATCGTTGTTTAAAATATTTTAGAAAAAATATAAACCAAAATTGTTAGTTATATGTTATTTGAAATTGTATGATCTCGTGATCTAGCCATAAAAAACAGAGTAATGTTTAAAACTTATCAACTTATTGTATTTTGTTTAAAAAATAGAAAGAATAAAAATCCGGTCAGTTTGGGACCGACAGACATGTGGTTCGACCCGGAACACATACTATGCTACATTATAAAAAAAACCAATGCAATAAACAAATTACATACCCTGAACAACATCCAGCAGACAAACAGAGTAACAAACAAAAACGAGAAAAAAATCAACTTTAATGGGCATTAACAATAATGTCTCAGAAGCGAAAAATGGTCAATAGTATCAACGCAATCATAATAAACTTGATCAGACCAAGTCCAAAAGTACACTGAAGACATAAGCACCATTAAAAAACAGCTCGATGAAATAAACCTTGAATTGAATCATGGTGAATAACAACACAAAACTATTGTGTATATATTTATTACAAGCCAAACAAAGATAAGTATTGCATCAATTAATAAGAACACAATGAAAACTTAGAAAAGAACGTATAAATTAGTTAAGTTCTTTTCTGGCTTTGGCCACTTCAAAACAACTTGAACTGGAAGAGGGAGATAGTTTTCCATTAGTAAAATCAGCTATTTCCCAAGGATTAGATGTGGATGATATATATGTGGATGCTTCACTCAGGTGGCTTTGAGCTAAGATAATTGATAAGTAATTCGAGTGAATTACTGATTAAAAATCCAATGGAATGACATGAGAAATCATTTATCACCTCGAGTGATAGCAATCAAATTTTCAGGACACTTAGTCTGAATTGGGATGCGACAGCTGATTGTTTCAGTTATATTCGGATAGTATATAAGGACCCTGAAGCAATCACAAAAAGAGTCATTTTAGCACAAGTAGCTCAGCCATTTGATCCACTTAGTCATAGTTAACGGTAAATTATTTATGCAATCTCTATGGAAGATTAAGCTTGATTGGGATGAGCCAATTCCTGAAAATTTATTGGGTCCATGGAGAGATTTTGTCTCTCAAATGAGTCATCATCTAAGATAAAAATAACAAGATGGTTCATTTTCACACCATCAGTTTCATCAATTGCGATTCATGGATTTGGTGACGCTTCTGATGCAGTAATTGGTGCTGTAGTGTACTTGGTGTGTATGGATACTCTTAGTGTAGCCAAAAGTAATAGAATAGCATCTAAATTGAAGCTAGCATCTATCAAAACCGAATGCAGCAGCTCCAATGAAAATAAAATAGAAGTTTCAACACCGAAATTGGAGCTGTCAGCTGCAGTGCTGTTGGTGAAATTTGTCAGAGACATTCAACAAAGTTTGGGGTGTCAGTCAGCAGAGATACACTTATGGACTCATCTTATTATTGGATCAAGGGTGACGTGAGTCGTTGGAAAACCTTTGTTCATAATGGAGTGGTATTTATACAAAATACACTCACACAGGCAACCTGGCATCACGTACCAGGTGATGATAATTTAGCTGATATAGTATCACGGGATACATTACCATTACAACTGTATAAATACACGTTGTGGTGGCAGGGTCCAACCTGGATTATCAAGAGTCAAGATTCATAGCCTGTCTTGAGTAACCAAGAGATAGATATGACTCAGATTGAAGAAAGTTCTTAATTTGCAATGTGACGTCTACTATGCATGAAGATTTTTTGGACAATTCCTCGTCACTGGTCAAAGCTGTTACAGCAGCAGCTTTGTGAAAAAGATTTTATCAGAGTTTCTCACCAAGATACCCTGTGAATAAATCTTGTTTGATTACTTAAAAAAAACGTCAGAATTCATTGCTAGGTCTGGTAACAAATAACCAACGGTTATATTTTCAAGAAGAGATTAAACAATTATCAGAGGATAGAACATTGTCAAGGTCAAGTCTTTTGATAAAATTAACATCGTTTTCTGATAGAAATGTTAAGAGTCGGTAACAGACTGAGTAAATTTCTCATGACAAGTAAAAAAAATATCCGTTGATACTGCCAAAAGAGTCGAAACTCACTGAGCTTGTATTACAAGAGTATCATGCAAATACTTTGCATGGTGGTGCACAACTTATAATGGCAACTTTGGAGTAACAATATTAGATTGTTAGAGAACGTTTACCGGTCGGGAGTTTCATTGATGAATGTGTTATTTGTGTGAGACATCGAGCTAAAGCTGCACAACAGTTGATGGGTCAACTATTAACATCAAGTCTTGAAATCGAGGCCATTACTTCATATAGGAGTTAACTCTGCTCTGATTTGAACTGAAAACATGGTCAGGTTAATGCAACAGGTCATACAAAGGCTATCTGGTTGTGTTTGTATGTATGGCTTTATCAGCAGTTCACCTCGATTTAGCAACTGACTATACAACTGAGGGTTTTTTGGCAGCATGCTGGTAGACGATGTGAGAAATTGTTTAGTGCCTGTGATACTAACTTTGTGGGTGCAGATACTGAGTCAAAACGCATGTTTAAATCATCCTTATAGGAAGTCAAAAATCTGGCCAGTCTTCTAGCAAAAGATGGTACAGATTAGAGTTTTATTTCAACTGGTTATGTGTCCTACCAGTCGAGATCACAGATGAAGTTCACAATTAATTTGTCAAGGAGAGGGAGAATGTTGACGTGTCGTCACAGTAATGCTCAGAGTTTACTGCTCATCCCTATTATTCACTGGCCACTCAGCTCACATTAGAGAAACTCGCATGTCGTCATAGCAACGCTCGCCTTACACCGTACGTTGCCGTAACGGTTCGAGGCACTCGTCCATCATCGAGCATCAACGGCAAACTTCGACTCCAACATCCAGCAAGTGTCCAAGCAGCCAGCCAAAAGCCACTTGCAATTTAGTTATCCAACTATACACATCACACTATATTTTTTGTCAAACATGTATCACGAAGTATAATTACCTTTGAGTTAATATCATTGAGAGTAATAAGGTATACAGCCTTTCTACAGAGAACTTTTTTACATAATATCAACCTCTTTTGTACATATTTTT
Source organism: Aphidius gifuensis (assembly GCF_014905175.1). Taxonomy (NCBI): domain Eukaryota; kingdom Metazoa; phylum Arthropoda; class Insecta; order Hymenoptera; family Braconidae; genus Aphidius; species Aphidius gifuensis. The sequence continues at coordinate 10,972,034 of NC_057790.1, forward strand.
CACATCAAATAAACGTAGTTATTTAACCACAAGTTTGCCATTTCCTGTCACATTTATTCCATTCCTCAATACAGTCCACATCCTAACGTTAAGAGAACTCTTATGAGAAAATTACAATTGATGACAAAATTACAATGATGGATCAATGAAATTTTTCTGTAAATATTCGGACAGTTTCTTTGTAATAATACAACATTTTAGTATAAAATTTAATAGTATGTTCGTTCATCAAAAATCTAGTTTACTAGTTCCACATATACTGCTGTTCACAAAGAATGATCGATTTTCACTATTAAAAATTAATGATATAAAAAATATGACGAACGTCATACAAGTTAGAGGATACATATGTGATCGGCCGAATCAACTATCAGTAATCAACTGAATCTAATTATTCGTGGAATCATACTTTTCGGATAATATAATACACATTTATGAAACTAACTGATAGTTGTTGCATTTCCAACGATTTAGTGTTTTCGTTCGCGAATTTATCTATTTTATATAATTTTATCAATATTATAATATTCATTAGAACGTATAAAAATCCAAGAATCACAGTCTTAATATCACTAAAAACTTTAGTAATACCTAGTGATGCAAGAATATGCATGAGAAATCTTAAAAACGCTCATATATTTAAGTTTTATACGTTTCAACAGGTATTACACTCTATGATACTGTAAAAAAATATTAAACCTAGAAAATTCACGACTCATTTAACCCTGAACGTACCCCACCACACGATCAGGCGCGAAAGAAAAAGTGGTAGAAAGATGAGGCATGTGCTGCACGTGCAGGATAAACGGGTAGACTATCATAACATAGCACGCAC